>NW_013801868.1:0-890 GCF_000517525.1 Limulus polyphemus | reverse complement strand
TAACATCCGTCGTTCATATATGTGTGGTGTGTTACGATGATATCATGGGCTATCTGTGCTCTGCCCACCACAGGTATCGAAACCCAGATTCTAGCGTTGTGAATCCGCAGAGATGCCGCTGTGCCACTGGGGGGTGGGCTGAAGTGTGTACGTCATCTTGAGCGTGGTCCACACACCAAGTTTAACCAGTAGTTTCCAGAACAGAGTCAATCGAACAGCGGAAGAAAATTGTGAAACATCCGGTATATATATTTATATATATATAGTATTTTTTATAGAATTTTGGATAATATCAGCTGGTCTCCACTAATCATACACAAAATTAGTTGACAACTCAATGGAAATGAGCTCGATGTGAAATTATGCTTTTGATGTTTTTGCTTTAACTTGGTTTCAAAAGTTCAAATTATCCGGGTTACGAAAATTAAATAAAGTGGTTTGTCTTGAATTTCCCGCAAAGCTACTCGAGGGCTATCTGCGCTAACCGTCCCTAATTTAGCAGTGTAAGACTAGAGGTAAGGCAGTTAATCAGCACCACACACACAAAACTCTGTATTGTTTTTAGCTTATTCTACTCGCAATCTGCAGGTCGCGGGTTCGAATCCTTGTCACCGAACATGCTCGCCCTTTCAGCCGTGGGGGCATTATAATGTATAATGTATAGTTCGTTGATAAAAGAATAGCCCAAAAGTTGGCTGTGTGATGTTGCGTCAACAACAGTCACGTGACAGTTTCTTTATAAGTGTTCCTAATATTACGTTCCATAGTAGGATAAGCTAAAAACAATACAGAGTTTATGTTGCGTCAACAACAGTCACGTGACAGTTTCTTTATAAGTGTTCCTAATATTACGTTCCATAGTAGGATAAGCTAAAAACAATACAGAGTTT
>NW_013801867.1:0-545 GCF_000517525.1 Limulus polyphemus | reverse complement strand
CCATAAAGTTGAAGTCAAGCCGACTGAAAAAGTTGATGATGAAGTAGGAACCAAATATAGATATCGAAGCAGAACATGAGAAAGACCAAGATTTGAAGCCTATAATTGATTTCCTAAAAATAAGTGTTTTGCGACCTGCTTGGGAGAAGGTGTCTAGTCTAAGCCCTGTGATAAAGCACTATTGGGTGCAATGGGACCAGTTAAAGCTTGAAGTTGCCATTCTTGTACGGAGATGGGAAACTACAGATGGAAAAGTGACGACCTGGCAAACAGTTATACCGAGAATGTTACGGGAAGTTGTGCTGCGTCAGTCCCATGATACTTTAACAGGAGGACATCTCGGAATTAAGAAAACATTGAGTCACCTACGACAAAGATTTTACTGGATAGGTATGAGGCGAGATGTGGAAGAATGGTGCAGAACATGCAGTGCAAAAAGGGGACCCAAGCATAAGGGACACCCACCTTATGAAGAGTTGCCTGAAAGTGTGTCAGAGTTTGTGAAAGTGTTACCGGAAAGGATGGATGATATTCACCATCAAGTG
>NW_013801866.1:0-541 GCF_000517525.1 Limulus polyphemus | reverse complement strand
TAAGATTTTTAATGAAGTATTTTTACTTATATTTGTCCGTGAAAATATCAGTTCTTTTTTAACTAGTCTGAGTGCAGTGATTTTCATTTTAAGATTTAAAATACTTTTCTTTTTTCAAATTTCATTTGCACAACCTCTGAAACCTCTTAAATACCTATATATACTTTTTTTTTTCAATAAAACGTTACATTTTATCTGTTATTACATTTATTATTTGATTCTTCAGACTGTAGACAACTCATTGAAGTAGAATGAAAAGAAAAATTGTAAAATCAGAAATATAATGAGCAGCTGTTCCCTTTTTTCTTCATTATTGATCATGAAGTTTCAAAGTTCTTCCCCTGACAGTTTCAACTGCTAAACATATCCCATATATTTTCTGTGTTTATTTTACTGTCACCAACAAATTACAAATCCACTGACAAAAAAGCAATAATTTGCTGCCCGTATTATAAGACTACACATTTTATGTACAACCGTAATACAAAACTCTCGAGCCCAAAAACACACATATATTCAGTGAGGTGACATTCTACTTGCT
>NW_013801865.1:0-538 GCF_000517525.1 Limulus polyphemus | reverse complement strand
AAAAATACTGTTCCCACATGGTGCCAACGTGTGGAAGTTTAAAAATACTGTTCTCACATGGTGGCAGACATGTAGGAGTTTAAAAATACTGTTCCCACATGGTGCCCAATGTGTGGAAGTTTAAAAATACTGTCCCTACATGGTGGCCAACATGTGGGAATTTAAAAATACTGTTCTTGCATGGTGGCCAACATGTGGGAATTTAAAAATGTTGTCCTCACATGGTGGCAGACATGTGGGAGTTTAAAACTAACATCCTCACGTAGTGGCAGACATGTGGAAGTTTAAAACTAACATCCTCGCATAATGGCTGACATGTGGAAGTTTAAAAATACTTTCCTCGTGTGGCGGAACATGAAGAAATAGATTTTCCAGTTGATAACTTCAAGTTTAGGTAGTCACACTCATGGAAGTGTAACTCTGTCCGATAAAGATGTGAGGTACCAGTATGTTTAACTCTGTATGATAAAGATGTGAGGTACCAGTATGTTTAACTCTGTATGATAAAGATGTGAGGTACCAGTATGTTTAACTCTGT
>NW_013801864.1:0-544 GCF_000517525.1 Limulus polyphemus | reverse complement strand
ATACTCTTGATGCCCTAAGTGGAGCCAGGTGGTTTTCAACTCTGGACTTAAAGTCTGGTTTCCATCAAGTGAAAATGGCTGAAGCAGATAAACCTAAGACTGCATTTAGTTACAGCCAAGGTCTCTGACAATACTGTATGATGCCATTCGGGCTTAGCAATGCTTCAGCAACATTTGAGAGGCTGATGGAAAGAGTACTGGAAGGCCTACAATGAAGATAGCCCTAGTGCACCTGGATGATGTCATTGTGTTTGCAACAACGTTTGATGAGGAAATGTCCAAGCTAGAGGAAGTATTCAAGTGTTTGAAAGCAGCAAACCTCAAACTCCATCCCAAGAAATGCCACTTGTTCCAAAAAGAGGTGCTTTACTTGGGTCACATTGTCAGTGAGCATGGAGTGCGAACTGATCCTGACAAGGTGAAAGCAGTGTGTGATTGGTCAACAACAGACAATGTGGGAGAGTTAAGAAGTCTCTTGGGATTCTGTACCTATTACCGGAAGTTTGTGAAGGAATTTGCAACTATAGCTGCTCCACTACATGAT
>NW_013801863.1:0-545 GCF_000517525.1 Limulus polyphemus | reverse complement strand
CTATCCAAGCAGTGTGCTGTTGCTAGTGGTAGGGCAAATAGGATTTTAGATTGTATGTATAGAAATATTGAATACAAGTCTAAAGAGTTCATACTTTCATTGTACAGTTCACTGATTAGGCCACATTTGGAATAGTGTGTTTAGTCTTGGGCTCCTTACCTTAGGAAGGACATTGAATTGTTGGAATCGGTTCAGAGAAGGGTTACTGAAATGGTACCTTGGATGAAGGGGTTGTCATTCGACAAGAGGCTAAATTCTCTCAAATTGTTTTCTCTTGAAAAAAGAAGAGTTAGGGGGATCTGATTGAGGTGTTTAAGATTGTAAAAGGAATTGATAGTGTTGATGTATCATCTTTTTTTTATATTTAACAATGAGAATAGTAGGACTAGGGGACACAAATATAAATTTCGGCAAGGTTGTAGTTATCTTCAGTTATGTTTCTAATAGGGTGGTTAGCCTTTGAAATGTGTTGCCTTCAGATGTTGTAGAGGCAGTAAATTTAAGTGAGTTTAAGAAAAAGCTTGATAAGTATATGAAAGAAAAGG
>NW_013801862.1:0-1342 GCF_000517525.1 Limulus polyphemus | reverse complement strand
GCTAGCAATCCCTAATTTAGCAGTGTAAGACTAGAGGGAAGGCAGCTAGTCAACACCACCCACCGCAAACTTTTGGGCTACTCTTTTACCAACGAATAGTGGGATTGACCGTCACATTATAACGCCCCCCACGGCTGAAAGGGCGAGCATGGTGTGGAATTTACAAATAAATCCCTTTCCAAATGTGCAAACAAAATGTATTTTTCTAACCACATTGGCCCGGCATGGCTAGGTGGTTAGGGAGCTCGACTCGCAATCTGCGGGTCGCGGGTTCGAATCCCCGTTTAATAATTGAGTGTCCATACCAGTGATGGGCAGGGCATAGACAGCTCATTGTGTAACTGCGCGCTCAATAACAACAAAACCATGCAACTTAATATTTTTGGTTATAATTTCCATAATGGCTTATGAGACCTAACACAGTAACATTTCCCTAACTCATTCTAAAATTTGATAATAATAAGCTAACATTAGAAAGAATTTAGCTTAGAAATTTTAGGCCTAAGCAGCATTGTCTAAAGTTATAATATGCTTAGTTTGGATTAAAACATGATAATAACAACAAATAATTAAAAACATCCAAACGTAAATTATGTGAATTTAGATAATGCTCAGTCTGGAATTTAAATAAAGGCCTAAACGACATTAAGCCTCGTCGACCGTAAAACCCATGATAACGGTTTTTATATTCTATAAAATGTATTTATTTTCTTAATTCTCTATGTGTTCTGATTTTTTTAAAAGGCTGAAATCAACGGATAATCCAATACAAGTTAGAATAACTCAAAGTCAAGGTGCATAATTATTTTTTATAAAACTATATAAGTGGCGTGATAAGCCTGCAAACCTTCCGCTGATTCACTGGAGGGTATGTTTGTCTGCAGTTAAACACAAAGCTGCACAAAGGGCTATCTGTGCTCTGCCCACCACGGGTATCGAAGACCGGTTTCTAGATTTGTAAGTCCGCACACATTTCGCTGTGCCACTCGAGACTGGAGGGCTAACGTGCGTGTATTAAGCCTAAAGTATTTGATTTTACATTAGATCCACCACAGTACTTGAAGCTAATGGGTCACATGTTTGTGTTTGCTGTAAGTACAGTATACTCCGTTATTTCTTTATTGTTGTTTCCATTAACAGTGTTAATTTATCTAGTTTTATTATTATATTTTTTATGAATACAGTTTTGTTATTGATGTTGTTTTGCACTGTTAGCACCCTAGACTAAACTATCCGAACCTCACGAAATATTTTTGGGTTGTTGACTGCTGAAACAATGTAATCTACCGTATTTTTCGGAATATAAGACGCACCCTTTTTTTGAAGACAAAGTTTTAGGGAA
>NW_013801861.1:0-544 GCF_000517525.1 Limulus polyphemus | reverse complement strand
ATAAGTTAACTTCATCGAATCAGCAGGACGTTTTCAAGTTTGAACGCACTTGATGGTAAATATCATCCATCCTTTCCTATAACACTTTCACAAACTCTGACACATTCTCAGGCAACTCTTCATAAGGTGGGCGTCCTGTTAACAGATCCACCGGCAACCGAAGTTCCCGACCAAACATCAACTTTGCTGGAGTATATCCAGTGGTTTCATGCTCTGCTGTCCTATAGGCCATCAATAGTGGAGGGAGTAAGACATCCCAGTCATCTTGGCGGCTATTACAAAACTTTGCCAATTCCTGTCCTAGTGTCTAGTTGTACCTTTCTACCATCCCATCAGACTGTGGGTGAAGTGGTGTTGTCCTGGTCTTTCGGATGCAACTTGCAGCATTCGTGGAACACAGCTGATTCAAAGTTACGGCCTTGATCTGAATGCAGTTCATATGGCATACCAAATCTGAAGAAGAAGTCACTAATAGCTGAAGCTACAGTTGTGGCTTCCTGATTTGGTATCGCAAATGCCTCCGGCCACTTGGTGAAATAATCCG
>NW_013801860.1:0-545 GCF_000517525.1 Limulus polyphemus | reverse complement strand
GTGTCATGTGCAGTAAAGGATACCCATGGCGATAAGGTTAACAGTGCTCCAACGTTCTACATTCCTGACTAACCACACCTCTCAAACCTGTCATCAAGCCAGCATACCTTAATAGTGCTTCAACTTTCCAAATTTCTGACTAACCACACATCACAAACCTCTCATCAAGCCAGCATACCTTAATAGTGCTCCAACTTTCAACTCTCTGATCTAACCACACCTTACAAACCTGTCATAAAGCCAGCATACCTTAATAGTTCGATGATGAGGAACCCACTTTGAGACTAATAATGCTTGAAGATGGCTTGAATGGGTAATGAAGAAACACTTTAATATAAGTTTAACATAACAGCAAATGTACAACATTTCACACGTTTTCCTGTTTATGCCAATATATTAATGACTCAGATCGAAACTCAAGCCATACATTCTGTGCTTCACCCCCACTATACTGGTACAGATATGTCGATGACACTTTTGCTGGTTTCACTTCTACAGAACACAAACTAACTTTCTTTGAACACATAAACTCATTCATCCCAACA
>NW_013801859.1:0-541 GCF_000517525.1 Limulus polyphemus | reverse complement strand
AATCTTATGTTGCGTCAAACGTGCCACATGTGGACGTGCACTGTCGTGGAGAAGAAGAACACCTTTCCGATTGACGAGTGAAGAGCGTTTGTGAATGAAGGGCTTGATTTAAAGTCCCAGTTGCTGAGTATAGATCTCTGCATTGACAGTTCGCTGTGGATTGTGGAGTTCGAAATAAATTACTCCTTTGATGTCCCACCAAATGTAAGGCATAACTTTCTGCGGATGGAGTCCAGGTTTTGGGGTCGGATGTGGTTTTGGTGTTTAATATTTGCACAGAGAATCCATTTTTTATCACCGGTGACAATTCTGTCCAAAAATGGTTCACGCGCCAGAAAACGATTATCATAGGAGAGTTCGTGAGGCACCCAAACACCTTCTGTATGGAGTTTTCCCGTATTCCTTAGATGTTTATGTATTGTTTCATGAAAGACATGCAATTTCAGGGCCATTTCACGAGTGTGTTGATTTGGGTTAGACTCAACAAGCGTCTTCAGAGCATCAATATCAATTCCAACATGTCGGCCACTCCCATCACAGA
>NW_013801858.1:0-545 GCF_000517525.1 Limulus polyphemus | reverse complement strand
TATATATATATATATATGTATCGTTGAGAATGTTTAATCAGAAGTTTAAATTAACATATATATATCGTTGTGAATTTTTAATCAGAAGTTTTTATTTACCATATATATATATCGTTGTGAATTTTTAATCAGAATTTTTATTTACCATATATATATCGATATGAATGTTTAATCAGAAGTTTTTATTTATTAAATATATATCGATGTGAAAGTTTAATCAGAAGTTTTATTTTCCATGTATATGTATATCGTTGTAAATGTTTAATCAGAAGTTTTATTTACCATGTATATGTATATCGTTGTGAATGTTTAATCAGAAGTTTTTATTTACCATATATATATATCATTGTAAGTGTTTAATCAGAAGTTTTATTTACCATATATATAAATCGATGTGAATGTTTAGTCAGAAGTTTTTATTTACCATATATATATCGATATGAATGTTTAATGAGGAGTTTTTATTTATCATATTTATATATATCTATGTGAATGTTTAATCAGAACTTTCTATTTACCATATATTAAACATTCACATCGATATA
>NW_013801857.1:0-545 GCF_000517525.1 Limulus polyphemus | reverse complement strand
CTACTATATATATATATATATATATATACTATAATTGCAATTATAATTAGGATATATAGGTAATCTAAGGAGTTTCAGATACCACACTAACCCTCTGGTCTGAGGTAAAGAGTGATATTTCATTACTCTTCTTCCTGTTTGTTCGTTTTCATTGCGGAAAAAAATTGTTATCAACCACAGCAGCTAGTTTTAATTTAAAAACGAATTATAGAAGCTGGCCAGTAATTCACAGCTTACCCTGTGATCGTGAATAAATTATTTATTTATATTTGCTTATCTTCTTTTGCTGTTGAATAAACAGCCAAATTATATAAGGATCCTGAGAGCCTTCTTTTCGCAAGGATAACTACTGCACTTTGATGTAGCTTATCTGATATTCAAACATCCCTTTCGTCATGCTGAATTTCGAAACAACAGAAATTCTCTAACAAATCGTAGGATATTCACGTTTATATTAGCTGGAAACTTTCTATTTGAAAATATTGACTTCTTTTATGTACCACAGAAATTTAAAAAATGTGTTTCATTTTATTTTATTTTAAGCA
>NW_013801856.1:0-545 GCF_000517525.1 Limulus polyphemus | reverse complement strand
CTGCTCCTCTGTCACCCATTCATTTCTACCAGGAGCTCAAATTGTGCTCTATATGGTTCCCAGGGTGTCTTCCCATCGAATTCCTGTGGCTTCCTTCGTATTAGTTCACCCCTATTGCTGACACTCGTGTCTGGAATGTCACTTCTGGCAGGACTGAAGATATCTGCATTAGGGTTTAGATGCGGGGTCTGGAAGGGGCTTCCCATTGTCTGAGGCTGGTTAGGTCGATGGCTGATATATCCTCCTTGTGTAAAAAACAGTAGACCATTCTTTAATGTATTTAATTCGCTTTGAAATTTACTAATGTTTTCCATTTGTACTTCTTGTTTCCTTTCTTGTTCCAGTTGCCACTGCTGTAATCTCTCTTTTTGTTTCTTTTCTTTCCTCCAACAACTGCTGTAATTTCTCTTCTTGTTTATTTTCTTTTTCCTCCAACAACTGCTGTAATCTCTCTTCTTGTTTCTTTTCTTTTTCCTCCAACAACTGCTGTAATCTCTCTTCTTGTTTCTTTTCTTTTTCCTCCAACAACTGCTGTAATTTCTCTT
>NW_013801855.1:0-571 GCF_000517525.1 Limulus polyphemus | reverse complement strand
GGAAATTAAGTGTACTGCAAAGTTGTCTTGAGAAAGAATAAACTAGTTTTATTTAAGAAAGGACTTGTATCGCTGAAGTTCTTCTGAAATAATTTTTACGGGAAATTAACAAACGACCAGAGACGCAACAATATTATATACTTTACACAGTAGTACGTTTCGTTGTACATTTTGAAACTCCATGGTTGCCGGACAGGTTAAACATCTGGAACTTTTTCAAGTAAATTTTTAATATATATATTGATGTAGCATATTTTAATTAACTCATTAATAGCTAGCTAGGCTATTAATCAGTATACGAGGGTAACAGAATATTCCTAAAATAGGAAATGAGAAAAGGGCGATAAAATCAACACCTCAACATAATTTTCCTTCAAATAAATTACCTCATCTGATTATCCTTAGTTGCTGGCTAGATGGAATGTCTCCAACGCATTTGGGTGCTATGACCACAGGCATTTATTATGACTCAAGGACAACAACGAGGAAAGGTAATGGAAGAATAAAATTCGATTTTCAGTTTCATTCTATTGTTTTGGTTTTGTGTATATATATATATATATATATATAT
>NW_013801854.1:0-548 GCF_000517525.1 Limulus polyphemus | reverse complement strand
AATAATTAAATTCTGCTCAGTTACTCTGTAACCATGAAAGATGTTGTACGATTGCGAAAAGATTTGATTTTTTGAGTGATCGGTTTATCAAAATTACCCTTTCTCTCAGCCCCCTAGTGGCACAGCGATATGTCTGCGGACTTACAACGCTAGAATCCGGGTTTTAATACCCGTGGTGGGCAGAGCACAGAAAACCCTTTGTGTAGCTTTGTGCTTAACTACAAACAAACCCTTTCTCTTGTAAGAAGCATCAAAAATGTATTATTTCATTTCTAGGCTATTATTGACGTAATCTTACTTAATTTTTAGTACGATTTTTTATTTGTTTAACTCCCATAACGGCTTTAACTGTTGGTATCACTGTCGAGTCACCCCCCCCCCCCCAAAAAAAAATAACGAAGTGCCGAAACGAAAGATTAAAACAACAAGTTAACGAAATAGAAACTAAAGCTTTAAAAAATGTTTAAAAACAAGTGGCATTGAAAAACTATGATTTTGTTCGGAAGGTCCCCCAGTGGGGACTTTCAACGCTAAAATCCGGGGTTCGA
>NW_013801853.1:0-544 GCF_000517525.1 Limulus polyphemus | reverse complement strand
CAATCTTTAGCGTTATTTGGTACAACTACACCATTAACACTTAGGTGTAACTCTAGTTACCGAATTTATAACCAACATATTCATCTTTATCCCTACTTGGTACAACTACTCCACGAACACCTAGGTGTAACTCATATTCATCTTTATCCTTACTTGGTACAACTACTCTATGAACACCTAGGTGTAACTTTAGTTACCGATTTTATAGCCACCATACTCATCTTTTGCCTTACTTGGTACAACTACTCCATCAACACATAGGTTTAACTCTAGTTACTGAATGTGTAACCCATACTCATCTTTAGCGTTATTTGGTACAACTACTCCATGAACACATAGGTGTTACTCTAGTTACCGAATTTATAACCATCATATTCATCTTTAGCGTTATTTGGTAAAACTACTCCATTAACACTTAGGTGTAACTCTAGTTACCGAATTTATAACCACCATACTCATTTTTAGCTTTACCTGGCACAACTACTCCATGAACACCTAGGTGTTACTATAGTTACCGAATTGGTAACCAATATACTCATCTTTA
>NW_013801852.1:0-734 GCF_000517525.1 Limulus polyphemus | reverse complement strand
CTCTGTCCACAGCTGGGAACTGAACGCTGGATTCTAGATTTGCAAGTTGGGTAACTTAATGTTGACCCACCGGAGAATGAAGAGAAACAAAGAAAATATAAGTGGAGAAATAAACAAATATGGTCATGTAACGTTTCGAATTTCTACTTAGGTCATCATCGGACAAAAGAAAATCATTTTACACGGTTTTCAAACGAGACCCAAAACTCGAGTACTTTAGAATAGTTCACTATTCTTCTTCTGGAGAATAATGAGTTATTTTTAACAAGTGTGATGAAATATATAGGCACGGATATCGACGTTAACGTAAACCAGATGCTCAATTCGAGTTCGCCTGTCAGAGCCTATCTTCTTTAACCTACAGTGTCTTGTAAAAGTTTGCACACACACCCCCCCCTCCTCTGAACTGGTAATAAATTTCAAAGATTCTCAATTTGCCATTAAGTACTGTGAAATCGGTTGTGAAGGTCGTTCTAAAAATTATGTACTGGAACAAGCAGAAAAACCGCCAGAGAAGCGACTGTCAGTGACACTAAAGTAGATGTAGACTTCAATAGCAGCACCTGAAGTTACTGTACACACCTCACAATATCACGTTTTTTACATAAAAAAGTTTTGAGCTTGTCTAGTGGAGGAAGTTTACCGTTGCTGTTAGTGTCAGATATCATGATTAGAAAATGTGTTGTGTCTTTAATGTACGATGTCAAACGTGTGTGTGTGTGTGTGTGTATATG
>NW_013801851.1:0-358 GCF_000517525.1 Limulus polyphemus | reverse complement strand
TATATTAGTATTTTCAACCAGAAAAATACCTTATACGACACGTGGACTTAAAAGCCAGTTGAGAAAACTCAGACATAACCAATAAGAATTACCAGAGGAAGGGCAACCAGTCGACAGTAACCACCGCCTACTTAAATGATCTTAAACAACAACAACAAAAAAGGATTTGCCTGCACAGTTATAAGGCTCAACAACTGAGAGTAAGGAGCGTTTTCAACGATGTATCGCGATTCAAACCTAGGATCTTCTAATTCGCTGCCCATTTGATTCATAATCGTAATCGGTGACTAGAGGTTTAAGTATGAAAAGGTCAATAATAACAATTAAATAAAGACAGATAAAATGTGAAAATTAGTAA
>NW_013801850.1:0-545 GCF_000517525.1 Limulus polyphemus | reverse complement strand
AGGAACTTCAGTTGCCAGTGGATCTATTAACAGGACTCCCACCTTATGAAGAGTTGGCTGAAAATGTGTCAGAGTTTGTGAAAGTGTTATTGGAAAGGATGGATGATATTCACCATCAAGTGCGTTCAAACTTGAAAATGTCTGCTGATTCGATGATGTTATCTTATGATAAGAAATCTACTGAAGTCATCTTCGTACCAGGAGAAAAGGTGTGGTTGCATAATCCCAGGAAGACCAAAGGGAAGTCTCCTAAGTTGTCTTCTCCATGGGAAGGCCCATATGACATAGTGGATCATCTCTCACACGTGACTTTCTGGATAATATGCGGTCGGCGAGGTAAGCCAAAGGTGGTGCATGCCAACAGGCTTTGGCATTATCACAGTCCAGGACATTTCAGTTGGAATGAAGTGAACAACGGAACAAATGATGCTGCTGAAGATGTGTCACCTGAAAAATCCACTGTCGAAGAAGAAACTCTACTTAGTTTTGAGAAGGGAAACAGTGAAGCCCCTGATGAAGTTACTACCACTGATGTGACTGTTACC
>NW_013801849.1:0-545 GCF_000517525.1 Limulus polyphemus | reverse complement strand
ACAATTAGCACGTTGGATCGGAAGAATAGACCAGTATAATTATAATATTGAATATAGAGAAGGAAAATCCCATGGTAATGCTGATGGACTGAGCCGAAGACCATGCAAAAATGACTGCAGAAATTGCTCCAAAAGAGAGGTTGAACTAACCAGGTGCCTTCAAGCTGATGATGATGGTGAAGTGGAACCAAATATAGATATCAAGGCAGAACAGGAGAAAGACCAAGATTTGAAGCCATTGATTGATTTTCTAAAAGCAAGTGTTTTGCGCCCTGCTTGGGAGAAGGTGTCTAGTCTAAGCCCTGTGACAAAGAACTATTGGGCACAATGGGACCAGTTGAGGCTTGAAGATGGTATTCTTCTCCGGAGATGGGAAACTACCGATGGGAAAGTGACGACCTGGCAAACGGTTATACCGAGAACGTTACGGGAAGTTGTGCTGCGTCAGTCCCATGATACTGTAACAGGAGGACATCTCGGAGTTAAGAAAACATTGAGTCACCTACGACACAGATTTTACTGGATAGGTATGAGACAAGATGTGG
>NW_013801848.1:0-542 GCF_000517525.1 Limulus polyphemus | reverse complement strand
GTAGTACAGGGTTTAATGGTGTTTACTAGCTATCGGTTTCATCCTGTAGTACCGGTTTTAATGGTGTTTACTAGCTATCGGTTTCATCCTGTAGTACAGGGTTTAATGGTGTTTACTAGCTATCGGTTTCATCCTGTAGTACCGGTTTTAATGGTGTTTACTAGCTATCGGTTTCATCCTGTAGTACAGGGTTTAATGGTGTTTACTAGCTATCGGTTTTATCCTGTAGTACAGGGTTTAATGGTGTTTACTAACTATCGGTTTCATCCTGTAGTACAGGGTTTAATGGTGTTTACTAACTATCGGTTTCATCCTGTGGTACAGAGTTTAATGGTGTTTACTAACTATAGGTTTCATCCTGTAGTACAGGGTTTAATGGTGTCTACTAACTATAGGTTTCATCCTGTAGTACAGGGTTTAATGGTGTTTACTAGCTATCGGTTTCATCCTGTAGTACAGGGTTTAATGGTGTCTACTAACTATCAGTTTCATCCTGTATTACAGGGTTTAATGGTGTCTACTAACTATAGGATTCATCCTGT
>NW_013801847.1:0-541 GCF_000517525.1 Limulus polyphemus | reverse complement strand
TTACATATTCAGATTTTGTAAAGTAGACTTTATTTTCCGAGTGTCCGAAGCTGATGATTGTGTGAATGAGAGGAAAATTAAAATTTTTTAACTCTGTCTTTTCATGCGCCAAAATCCCTTATCTATTTTGTTTGATGTCATTTCCCGAACATTATTTATTTTCTAGTATTCAGAGTAATATATCCTGATGCCTTTGTTGTCTTCCCTGTTGCTTTTGACTGGCTAAGTAATGTTTGGCCCCATACCCTTTTGAATTTTGTTCATATTTGGGTAAAATATGTGCAGTTTTCCCTAATTGTTGGCCAATTTTGGCAGATTTCTTAGCTATTTTGTTCTTTTTCAAAGGTATTTGTCAGAAAACCTCCACAACCACAGAAAGCAGAATTATGGGGCATAAAGGCTATAGGGCAAAATGTTGGCCAAAATATTTTTGAGTCAAATCTGAAACATAATACCCAACTGCACACTCTAAGAATCCCATTAGTATGTGTGAAGAGGTTTAGGTCTCTAGGTTCTTTCCTCTTGGAGCTATGGCGGTCAC
>NW_013801846.1:0-544 GCF_000517525.1 Limulus polyphemus | reverse complement strand
ATCCAGGGCATCTGTTTATCGAAATATGAGGAAAAACAATTTTTTTCAAAATTTTGGAAAAAACATGGGCTATAGCCTTTTTTTTTCGATGAAAATATGAATTTTTTGGTGAAATGGAAAAAAGTTCTTTTTTGACGCAGAATTAATAGAAAAATATCGTATAGCACCTATTTCGTAGGAAAACAAATAATTGAGACATTATAGCATTAACCAAAAATATTATGTCCCGTGAAATGCTAGAAAAAAATTGAACTTTCGCAAACCAAAGTAAAAAGAATCCAAAAGGTGGAGTTCATTTTATATGACGACATCATGGCCTTTTAAGATGTTCGGATTTTCTTTGAATAATCTTATTTTTATAGGTAATCTTTGTTTACAATAAAAATGAAAACAAAAAAAAACAGTAAAAGCGAAGCTAACCGAAATCTATATAACAGATTATAAAATAACTATTGGGAATTTTGAAGAAAGGATATCCATATTGAAAGACTTACATCAAGGGCATCTTTATATTGAAATATGAGGGAAAACAATTTTTTTCAAA
>NW_013801845.1:0-544 GCF_000517525.1 Limulus polyphemus | reverse complement strand
CCGTATTGTTCTCAGACGAATCAAGATTCGCTCAATTTTCGGACAGTGGAAGGATATGGGTCTGGAGAATGCCTCACCAAGAGTTTTGGCTCAAAAGATTGCAGCCAACTGTGAAGCATGGTGGTTTCAGCATGATGGTTTGGGGAGCTGTTTGGGTTGGTGGGAGATGGAGCTTAGTGGAGTGCGTTGGCAACATAAATTTTGCGAAATACATCGAAATATTGGAGGAAGAACTCTTGTCACTTTATTCCTCGGGTTTCATGGACAAGAACACAACGTTGTTCCAGGAAGATGGAGCACCGTGTCACACTGCTAGAAACACCCAAAAGTGGCAGGAAGAAAATGGTATCCAGAAGTTGCCTTAGCCGAGCCAATCTCCTGACATGAACCCCATCGAAAACCTCTGGGCCATACTCGACTGCCAAGTCAAGAAACAACCAAAAAAACCAACTTTGAAGAGCGATCTACAAAATCCCACAATCTAAAATTGACGAGATAATTCTCACGATGCCCCAAAGGATCAACAAACTCTGCGTAAGCGAAA
>NW_013801844.1:0-543 GCF_000517525.1 Limulus polyphemus | reverse complement strand
GTGCCACTGGGAGGCTGTTTTTTTTACAAAAAGATTCGCAATTTATAACACTGGTTTTCTAGCTTCCCAGGATAACAAATATGAGAACACGTGGACAGGTCTCAGAAACGTTTAGAAATTAATTAAGTACATCTTGTACACTACGCGTGCCATACAGCAAAGCCTGATATATGATTCTAGAAAAACCATCTAATCAACAGCTTCTTCCTAGGCCGCTGTAATTTCAACCCACGTGCACGTGTATGCGGTACTGGATTTGTTATTGTGTTGGTTTTGGTTTTAGTTTTGTGTCAAAATATAGTTCTAGATTGTTTTCAATTTCGCGCAAGACTACACGATGGATATCTGCGTTAGCCGTCCATAATTTAGCAGTGACGTAATACTAGAGGGAAGGCAGCTAGTCATCACCACCCACCGCCAAATATTGGGCTACTCTTTTACCAACGAATAGTGAGACTGATCGTCACATTATAACGCCCCCACGGCTGAAAGGGCGAGCATGTTTGGTGGGACGGGGATTCGAACCCGGGACTCTCAGACTGC
>NW_013801843.1:0-539 GCF_000517525.1 Limulus polyphemus | reverse complement strand
AGCCAATAATAGATAAACAGTAAATATTACAGTTGGAATATCATTGTATTTAGAACTTGGTTATAAGTACAACCTTCCTATGTCTATTGAAACACTGCATTAAAGAAACAAGCAAACAAGTAAAGAAAAACACTTTGAAGTAAATGTAGGGATGTCTAATACCAATCCTTCAAAAACAGTGTAAACAAGATAGTAGGGATGGTAGTTGCATCATCCGTACATAATAGTACAGACAAGAATTAACATATAGCAATATATGTAACTATTCAATCACAGTTGAGTTTAATTTATCCTATTTATGTCTGTTAACATTCTACTACACTGTGTGTCTGTGCCATTACGTAGAGATGATGCAAATACCATCCCTACTATCTTGTTTGCATTGTTTAGATTTATATATATATATATATATTAAATCCAAGGTAAATCTGTGAGCATTTAGCCCATATGCGTACCAGGTTCCGTTCAGATTGAAATGTCTCCTGGTGGGACAGCGGTAAGTTTACGGACTTCCAACGCTAAAATCTAGGGTTTGATTC
>NW_013801842.1:0-834 GCF_000517525.1 Limulus polyphemus | reverse complement strand
TGTGCCCACCACGAGCATTTAGCGTTATAAAGATGTTTGTTTATTGTTAACCACACAATTGGTTATCTATGATGTGCCCACCACGAGCATTTAACGTTATAAAGATGTTTGTTGATTGTTAACAACACAATTGGTTATCTATGATGTACCCACCACGAGCATTTAGCGTTATAAAGATGTTTGTTTATTGTTAACCACACAATTGGTTATCTATGATGTGCCCACCACGAGCATTTAGCGTTATAAAGATGTTTGTTTATTGTTAACCACACAATTGGTTATCTATGATGTACCCACCACGAGCATTTAGCGTTATAAAGATGTTTTTTTATTGTTAAGCAAAAACCACACAATGGGTTATTTATGCTGTGCCCATCACGGCATTTAGTATTATAGACCTACAGACTTACCGCTGAGCCACTGGAGGCAACAGAATAACAACATGCATGTTTTATTTTTTCCTTAGAGAAATATTTTGATTGTATTATAGTGATTATTTGAAACAAATAAAATCTACAAAACCAATAATCGTGAAAACGTCAGTAATCTTTTTGAGCGATAAACATCATTTGATTGAAAATTAGGCTTAGAAATAAGAGACTTGAGGACAACTGAAGAATGGTTTCGTTCTGTTAAACAGTTTCTGGCATGACAATCCTAGGATAGGGAACGTTCACATTAACTTCGATGACGAGAAACCCACTTTGAGACTAATAATGGCTGGAGACGGCTTAAATTGGTAATGAAGAAAAACTTTAATATAAGTTTAACATAACAGCAAATGTACAACGTTTAAACAAGGTACCCGATGATGACAAAACCTTGTCGAAACGT
>NW_013801841.1:0-778 GCF_000517525.1 Limulus polyphemus | reverse complement strand
AATGAACCTTCATATCAAATTTCGTGAAGATCCATCTACAGGCGGCGAAGTAGTGATAAAAAATGCTTATAAAAACGCAAAACTGAAAATTTGTATGTACCCCCGGATGGACCTGATGAGCCTCCATACCAATTGTGGTGAAGATCTATCCACACCCTACGAAGTAGTTACATGTACATACGACATACAGTACTATTATTTATGTATAGATTCATAAAGTGTACATTTCATGGTATACTTATATAATTATACTTGTATAATATATATAAAGTTTTTATTGACATTTGAATTTATTTTCAGTTTAAAATGCGACTAGTTTGTCAAATATCTCGTTTTTCAACACATGAAACGATATAAAAAATATGTACACCTTACCGGAGCCTGACTTGACTGGGCCACCTGGCTGGACGACTGGGACTGGTGTTGACTTGTTGGTGCACTAACTTGCACCCGACTTGTGCTTACGACTTGCATGTCTGCTATGAAACTCGGCGTTGTCATGACGACGACTGCCAAACTCTGTGAGGGCGAAAAAACTTTCATGAGCAAGATTTTTAAACAGCGCTACCGTTGACCGTAGTTTATAAAGCTCAGCCATACAAGTATTAGTGCTAACAATTTACAAAACATATACCCATTGTGCAAGTAAAGAGAACTATTCAACTTTGACATTAAAAAAAGAACTAAGGAGTGGAATATAAACAACGCGGGATGAACAAGTTTGAATACATTGCGTTGCTATAGGAACACGTTTTCCAGCTGCGCATGGATACACAAT
>NW_013801840.1:0-545 GCF_000517525.1 Limulus polyphemus | reverse complement strand
AAATTAAAAAAATAAATAAATATAAACTGAGATGTCAATAAACTTTTTTTTGATAAAGTTAAAGATTATTATGACACAAAATTCGTGAATTTCCAAAGGTCTATGTCTCCCTTTTAATATATATATATTTTTTAAATACTATCTGTAATCCTGAAGAGTAACAGCAAAATGTTTTAGTTCTTTACAAGTTTCATGTTTCAACTTACCACACTGATTGCTTGGAGTGTTGTGTTTCAACTTATGACATTGATTGCTTGGAGTGTTGCGTTTCAACTTATGACATTGCCTGGAGTGATATGTTTCAACGTACAACACTGATTGCTTGGAGTGTTGCGTTTCAACTTATGACATTGCCTGGAGTGATATGTTCCAACTTATGACATTGCCTGGAGCGATATGTTTCAACGTACAACGCTGATTGCTTGGAGTGTTGCGTTTCAACTTATTACATTGCCTGGAGTGATATGTTCCAACTTATGACATTGCCTGGAGTGATATGTTCCAACTTATGACATTGCCTGGAGTGATATGTTCCAACTTATGAC
>NW_013801839.1:0-545 GCF_000517525.1 Limulus polyphemus | reverse complement strand
AATCCTGATAACTGTACCAACCTTGGTATCTCTGTGCTGGACTTAACGTACGATTCAAATTCAAGAGATCTGGGTGTGCTTGCTTTACTTGTATCTTCAGTTGTGGAATGTCCAAGACATCTATAAACTGATCCCTCAGTAACAACTTGAGGAGATCGGGTGGTGCAGTTGGGTAGGCCTTGTGTGCCATACTTTCCAAATCCTGTGCCAGTTCTTGCAGGCTCTCCCCTTTAGCACGGACTGTAGACTTCAGACTGATTTTGGGTTCCATACCTGAGTTCTAGAGCAGCTACCAGTGCTCTATAGTTGTGCCTGTCGTCTGCTGACAACTGTCCAAGTATGTCTAGTGGTTGTCCCTTCAAGCTCGTTGCCAGGTACACTGCTCCTCTGTCCATCCATTCATTTCTGCCAGTAGCTCATATTGTGCTCTATATACTTCCCACGGTGCCTTCCCATTGAATTTCTGTGGCTTCCTTCATACTAGATTACCCCTATTGCTGACATTCATATCTGGGATGTGACTTCAAACAGGACTGAAAATGTCT
>NW_013801838.1:0-546 GCF_000517525.1 Limulus polyphemus | reverse complement strand
ACATTAAATATAAAGCAGTTTTTTCACTACGCACTTGTGTCACATTAAATATAAAGCAGTTTTTTCACTACGTACTTGTGTCACATTAAATATAAAGCAGTTTTTTCACTACGTACTTGTGTCACATTAAATATAAAGCAGTTTTTTCACTACGTACTTGTGTCACATTAAATATAAAGCAGTTTTTTTACTATTTATTTGTCACATTAAATATAAAGCCGTTTTTTCTACTATTCATTTGTGTCACATTAAATATAAAGCATTTTTTACTATGTATTTGTGTCACATTAAATATAAATGTTCGCTACTTCATACTGTATATCTGAAGATATATTTCGTTTCAGTAATTAACATGTAAAACACATATAGTCACATTGTAAAGAACACGAATCTCAGATGTGGTGCGTATATTCGTCATTTGTGTTCTCGGTTAATGCGAACATAGCGCCCCCCAGTGGCATGGGAGTATGTGTCACATTAAATATAAAGCAGTTTTTTTACTACGTATTTGTGTCACATTAAATATAAAGCAGTTTTTTACTACGT
>NW_013801837.1:0-662 GCF_000517525.1 Limulus polyphemus | reverse complement strand
AATATTACAGAGTATTTGGTGATGATACAGCGACACAGAGTATTAGATTATAATACAACAATACAGAGTATTTGGTGATGATACAGCGACACAGAGTATTAGATTATAATACAACAATACAGAGTATTTGGTGATAATACAACTATACAGAGTATTAGGTGATAATACAACAATACAGAGTATTTGGTGATAATACAACTATACAGAGTATTAGGTGATAATACAACAATACAGAGTATTAGGTGATAATACAGCGATACAGAGTATTAGGTGATAATACAGCGATACAGAGTATTAGGTGATAATACAGCGATACAGAGTATTTGGTGATAATACAGCGATACAGAGTATTAGGTGATAATACAGCGATACAGAGTATTAGGTGATAATACAACAATACAGAGTATTAGGTTATAATACAACGATACATCAAGTAAAGCAACTCTCGGGTTTTCTGTTTATCGTTATTATCAGATGTAAGAGACTGTTTAATGTAGGTATTAATTATTAATTATTTATTATAATTATTTATTATTATTTATTAATTATTTTGTAAGTGAATATTTCATGGTTGTTTAGATTTTTTCATAACGAGAGAGTTAAAAGTAATTATTTTAAAGGTGATAGTTATGATAAGTTTGGTTACGTAACTCGGTAAAAAA
>NW_013801836.1:0-545 GCF_000517525.1 Limulus polyphemus | reverse complement strand
TTTACTATTATCTTTGATATCCTCAACTTCAACAGGATGTAACTCACATTTTACATACAGAGCCATTCCTCCTCCCCTATTTTATACTATATCCCTATTAAATAACCTGTAACCCTGTATTTCAAAAAAATTCTGTCATCAAAATCATCCATGATTAACAATGTTTCAGTTATTCCCATTATATCAAATCCTACATTCCTACAAGTGCTCTAAAGTCATCTATTTTATATCTTATACTTCTAACATTACAATAGTATCAATTAAGCCCATCCTTATAACTACTTCTATACTCATTTCCTATGCTAAACTTATCTCTGCTTCTTATTCTTTTTGCATTCAGTTTTCCTGGCCCTCACCACTGTCTAGTCCTAGTTTAAAACTTCTCTTACAGCTGAATTAATAGCTTAAACAAACAAGCGAGCCCCTACTCTATTTAAAAGTAAACCATCCATTGCAAAAAGCCCCCTTCTCCAACTGAACTGATCCAACAAGTTCAACCAGCCAATCTGCTCATCCTTACATACTAACATAAGCCTAGCATTTAG
>NW_013801835.1:0-545 GCF_000517525.1 Limulus polyphemus | reverse complement strand
TGTTGTTTGTTTTTGTGTATTGACAAAAAATCATGATGTCTAATCAGAAACACCTTATGTGTAAAAAAACGGTGCAGTCAAAAAAAGATTGAGTGTGTGACTCAAAGGAATGATATCAAAACTGGCGGCCAAACTGGCAACTACACTTATACCAATGATAATAATTTTACAGCAAATATTCATTCATTAGTTAGCTAGCAAATCGCGTATTTTGTTTTACGACCATCATGCCCCAAGTTGCCACAAGTTATTATTAGAAATAATAAATAAATAATTAGAAACTTAACTATCGATTAAGGAAAATATCTTATAAAAATAAATAAAATATAGAGGGAGTTAGTTACTTTATCTTATAAATAGCTAATAATATTTTTTCTGGTAATTTTATTCAGTATAACCGGGACGGAAAGAATAACTTCAAGTAACTGGGCTTGTCTTGACGTTCCCGTGTTATACTTGAATAAATCTTCAGGAGAAAGGGAGAAGGTTGGGAGTTAGAACTATATAATAACTTTTAAGGTAGGGTTTATAGTTCTATTTAATAT
>NW_013801834.1:0-541 GCF_000517525.1 Limulus polyphemus | reverse complement strand
CACTAACTATCCTTCCTCTAACAAAATCTGACAATTGAGAGAACCTTGAGTTCTAGGCTTGTTGTAGCACAAGATAATTAGTGTGTGGACCATTTGCATTTATATAGTGCTCTGTGAACACAAATTAGTTAGCATAAATCAGTTAAATGACGAAAAATTAGGTGTCTATTTACTTGTGACCACTCAGTGTATACTTCGGACAGTGCGATATCACTGTCCTTGGAGGAATGCAAAGAAAAAAAATGGCCATCATTATTGCAATAAAACATAAAGTTAGATGAAGTTTCTACCACAACAGCCACCATAATGCTGACATGAAAAACTGTGTCTTGAGTTATACCCACCTCATACTTTGATGCGTGGCTTTAAAACTTCATTCCATAAAGCACTTCTATGGCCAATGACCATCAATTAATTAATAGCATGAAACAGTGTGGAAGAACCTTAAGAGCTAGATGTTGAAAGGAGGTAACAAATAGCACCCCTACAGCCACTACCTCTTTGTCCAAAGTCATCCTGACCATCACACAGTGTAAACTGT
>NW_013801833.1:0-545 GCF_000517525.1 Limulus polyphemus | reverse complement strand
ACTTCCTCGGTAGTAGATAGTCCAATCCTAATATGCATTCGTCTTCAATGTCAGCCAAGTATACTTTGTGTCTGTCCTTCTTGCCCATGAGCTCGATAGTTACCCACACTGGTCCCCACAACCTTGCAGAATGTCCTGTCACACCACAGAGCTTCTGTACAGCTTCTGGTACTCCTTTGTGATCGAGCACCTTGATGCTCACAAGGGTTTGCTGAGATGCAGAATTTATGACAAAGTTGCACCTTTGGCCATCCAGCTTCCCTGTCACGTATATACTATGTGTGCTTGCCATTTTACACTTAGCTGTTGGGACTTTCACGATGGAGGTTGGTGGGCGTCCCTTAGCACCAACCACTACTGGTTTCCCGAAGCTGACTTATTGGTGGTATTTTTCTTACACTGGCTCCTCAGATGTCCTTGCTCCCCACAGTTCCAACATCCTTTCTTGGTAGCAGCCTTTACTGCTGTATCGTCTCCCCTGTGTTGAAGTTTCCAGCATTGAGCTCTCTTGTGCCCAGGTTTCTTGCAGTGCCAGCAAAGTCCCT
>NW_013801832.1:0-545 GCF_000517525.1 Limulus polyphemus | reverse complement strand
CACAATACAAACAAAAAAATTAATTTGACTCTTCCACAGGTAAATGGCCTTTTATTTTTTCGTGCAAGTAATCTGCGATGAGCTTCTGGTAAACATGATTTAATGAACTCGTAAATTTGTACTATTGTTTGGTTGTTTTAAAGCACAGCCACATTAGGCAATTTTAGCACTGTATGTCTGTAAATTTACCGATATCCCACCGGGGGACTAAACTTGTACTAATCCTCTAAGTTACACAATAATTTTATGCCACAAAATGATTGTTCTGTATAGCAGATGAACAGTTTCACTTTTTATATATTTGGCATAAATATTAAATCAACATTACATATTCAAATTAAAAATACAATTTTCAACATAATTCTTTACAGTTATGCTGACACAAAATAAAAACTAAAGAAACTCTAGTAGTTGTTAACTTTGTTTTTTTTTTTAATGTTGCGCAAAGCTACACGAAAGCTATCCGCGCTAGCCGTCCCTAATTTAGCAGTGTAAGACTAGAGGGAATGCAGCTAGTCATCACCACCCACCACCAACTCTTTTAC
>NW_013801831.1:0-543 GCF_000517525.1 Limulus polyphemus | reverse complement strand
AAATATATTTCAGTTAATGTTTTTATTATTATAAAAAGCTAATAGCAACTTTGGATTTATATGTAAAAGATAAATGAAATTAATGCAACAAGAACTTTTACTGAGTTTACCTCAGATAAAAATACAATTATTAACAACTTACATAGAATTATAAAAAAATGGAATATACCTGTTGATTTTAAATATTTAAATTTACCTTTCTTATATGCAATTCCAAAACTACATAAAACTCCAATTAAGTTTCGATTAATTACAAATTCAGTAAATACCATTACCAAACCGGTAGCTATTATATTAAATAAAATTTATTATTTTCTGAAATAAAACTAAAATCTCTGAGTATTTCAAAACATTTATTCTGGATATGTAAATTCTTCGTGTTCAGCCTTTTATGTTCTGACATGATTTTACTACACTGTATACCAAATTAAATTTAAAATATTTAATAAAAGTCTTTAATAGCTTAATAGATGAATTTATAGTTGAAAATATAGCTATTTCTAAATATAAATTTTCAAGTTTTCAGTAGTAAAGACCTTCTGA
>NW_013801830.1:0-541 GCF_000517525.1 Limulus polyphemus | reverse complement strand
GTAGACATAAAAACAGACTCCAGTTCCTCCATTTTTTCCATAAGAATACCAGCCTATCTTCTTGTATCACCCTTTTCATTCTCATTAGTATGGAGATGACTTAGAGCATCAGTGATTGACCTGTAGCTCTCATTTATGGCAGACACAGCTTTGGCATGTGCTTCCCACCTAGTGTCGGACAGATACTTTGGCACTCTAGAGTCTGCATTCAAGATTGATAACAACACAGCCCACCTCTTTGTAGAAGATGAAAAGAAAGTGTATATTTCTTGTACAACAGCAAAAAAAGTCTACTGCATCTAAATAGCAATCTACTGCAGCACGTCCAACAAGATTTAGTGAATGTCCGGCACAGGGAATATATATAGCATGCTTGTTTTTCTCTAGAATTTTTGCTGCATTCCATTGTGTTTACCAGCCATATTTTTTGCATTATCACATGACTGTTCTCGGCACTTACTGAAATCAACTCTGCAGTCTTTACTTAGATAGTCTACCACCATATCCGCCATACGTTCACCACTGTGATTTTCCTGCTCTA
>NW_013801829.1:0-544 GCF_000517525.1 Limulus polyphemus | reverse complement strand
TAAACCTAGCCCTGTAGTACTTTGGACTGTATTTTGAGTTCCATACCTGAGTTCTAGAGCAGCTACCAGTGCCCTATAGTTGTGCCTGTTGTCTGCTGACAACTGTCTAAGTATTTTCAGTGGTTGTCCCTTCAGGCTTGTAGCCAGGTACACCGCTTTCTGCTGTTCTGTCCATCCATTCATTTCTGCCAGGGGCTCAAATTGTGCTCTATATTCTTCCTACGTTGCCTTCCCATCGAATTCCTGTGGCTTCCTTCGTACTATATCACCCCTGTTGCTGACACTCATGTCTGTAATGTGACTTCTGACAGGACTGAAGATGTCTGCATTAGGGTTTAACTGTGGGGTCTGGAAGGGGCTTTCCGTTGTCTGAGGCTGATTAGGTCCATGGCTAATATATCCTCCCTGTGTAAAAGACAGTAAATCATCTTTTAAGGTATTTAATTCACTTTGAAATTTACTGAGCTTTTCTATTTGTTTTCTTTCTTGTTCCAGTTGACACTGCTGTAGTCTCTTTTCTTGTTCATTTTCTTTCTCCTCCAAC
>NW_013801828.1:0-809 GCF_000517525.1 Limulus polyphemus | reverse complement strand
CCAGATGGTTTGGACGCGCGACTCGTAATCTGCGGGTTGCGGATTCGAATCCCCGTCACACCAAACATGCTCGCCCTTTCAGCCGTGGGGGCGTTATAATGTAACGGTCAATCCCACTATTCGTTGGTAAAAGAGTAGCCCAAGAGTTGGCGGTGGGTGGTGATGACTAGCTGCCTTCCCTCTAGTCTTACACTGCTAAATTAGGGACGGCTAGCGCAGATAGCCCTCGTGTAGCTTTGCGCGAAATCTATAACAAACAAACAAGATGACTAGTTGAAATCAATAAAAGACACCCCCTCTGGTTGGATTTTTACCTGGCAAGTTTGTTAAAGGGTCACAATCAATATACGATAACAACCAATTTTAAATCTTATGTCGTGTACAGACGTACAGATAAGCTCTTAAAACAAGTAAAGAAAAGCTTTTCAAAAAAGAAGTAATTGTAGGAATGGCTAGTATCAATCCTTCAAAACAATGCAAACAAGATAGTAGCGATGGAATTTGAATCATCCCTACATAATAACGCTTGCACACGGTGTAATAGAATGTAAACAGGTAAAAATAGACTCAGTTGTGATTATATAGTTATATATATTGCTATATGTTAATTCTTGCCTATGCTATTATGTAAGGATGATGCAAATGCCATCCTTACTGTTCTGTTTACATTCTTTTTGAAAGATTGATGTCAGCCATCCCTACATTTACTTCCTATATTGAAAAGTTTTTTTTCTTACTTATTTGCTTGGTTTTTAATGTAGTGTTTCAATAGACATAGGAAGGTTGTATTTATAACCAAGTTCTTAATA
>NW_013801827.1:0-543 GCF_000517525.1 Limulus polyphemus | reverse complement strand
CAGCTGGAAAACTGGCCAGGTTTCCAGAGATTCTTTTTCATGTTGTTCCAAAAAAAAACCTTGGAAACAGCTTGAAAAGTGGCCAGGTTTCCAGAGATTCTTTTTCATGTTGTTCCAAAAAACCCTTGGAAACAGCTGGAAAAATGGCCAGATTTCCAGAGATTCTTTTTCATGTTGTTCCAAAAAAAACCCCTTGGGAACAGCTGGAGAAGTGGCCAGGTTTCCAGAAATTTGCTGTGGAATTTTTTTTTATCCTTTTACTTTTCAAGAGTGTTTTTTTGAGTCATCCCAGATACCTTTCCAGCTTCTCAGAGAAGATTCAATATTCTTCTCGTGGAAACAAAATGAGAAATTTCCAGATTTGTTTTTCAAGAAGTTCTAGAAACTGGAGGAATTACCAAGTCTTCGTAGCTTTTCGTTTTACGTTAGTAGATCAACAAGTGTGTGTGTTTAGTAAGAGTAAAGCCACATCGGGCTATCTGCTGAGTCCACCGAGGGGAATCGAACCCCTAATTTTAGCGTTGTTAATCAGAAGACCTACTG
>NW_013801826.1:0-545 GCF_000517525.1 Limulus polyphemus | reverse complement strand
ATGTATGAGGCAAGGTGTGGAAGAATGGTGCAGCACGTGCAGTACATGTTGTGCTAAAGGGGACCCAAGCACCAGGGACGTGCTCCAGTGAAGTTATATCAAGTTGGCGCACCAATGGAAAGAGTAGCTGTTGACATTGCTGGTCCTTTGCCTCCAACTCGTGCTGGAAACAAGTACATGTGTGTGATGATGGATTATTTCACCAAGTGGCCTGAGACATATGCAATACCAAATCAGGAAGCTACAACTGTAGCTTCAGCTATTAGTGATTTCTTCTTCAGGTTTGGTATGCCATATGAAATGCATTCAGATCAAGGCCGTAACTTTGAATCACTGTGTTCCATGAATGCTGCAAGTTGTTTGGCATACGAAAGACCAGTACAACGCCACTTCACCCACAGTCTGATGGGATGGTAGAAAAGTACAACTGGACACTGGGACAGGAATTGGCAAAGTTTTGTAATAGCTGCCAAGATGATTGTGATATCTTACTCCCTCCAGTGTTGATGGCTCATAGGAGAGCAGAGCATGAAGCCTCTGGATAC
>NW_013801825.1:0-748 GCF_000517525.1 Limulus polyphemus | reverse complement strand
TATAATTTAATTAATATCTAGTAGATCTTCCTTTCGCTTCGTGGAGTTCGTTGATCCTTTGGGGCATAGTGAAAATCATCTCGTCAATTTTAAATTGTGGGATTTTCGCCCAATCTTGCTTCAAAACTGGTTGGTTTTTTTGGTTGTTTCTTGACTTGCCGGTCGAGTATGGCCCAGAGGTTTTCGATGGGGTTCATGTCAGGAAGATTGGCTCGGCCAGGACAACTTCTGGATACCATTTTCTTCCTGCTACTTTTGAGTGTTTCTAGCAGTGTGACACGGTGCTCCATCTTCCTGGAACAACGTTGTATTCTTGTCCACGAAACCCGAGGAATAAAGTGGCAAGAGTCCTTCCTCCAATATTTCGACGTACTTCGCAAAATTTATGTTGCTAACGCACTCACTAAGCTCGATCTCCCACCAACCCAAACAGCTCCTCAAACCATCACGCTGAAACCACCATGCTTCACAGTTAGCTGCAATTTATTGAGCCAAAACTCTTGGTGAAGCATTCTCCAGACCCATATCCTTCCACTGTCCGAAAATTGAGCGAATCTTGATTCGTCTGAGAACAATACAGTCTTCCAAAAGTCCAGAGGCTTGGTCATCATATCACTTGCCCACTTCTTTCGTCTGACTATGTTGGCAGGTCTTAATAAGGGCTTCCGTCTAGCTGCTCTGCAACGATAATCCAATCTGTGGAGAATCCGTTGAACAGATTTCGGGCTCATCCCACCAACTTTGGTCG
>NW_013801824.1:0-542 GCF_000517525.1 Limulus polyphemus | reverse complement strand
AAAGAACTATTGGGCACAATGGGACCAGTTGAAACTTGATGATGGTATTCTTCTCCAGAGATGGGAAAGTGACGACCTGGCAAACGGTTATACCAAGGAAGTTACAGGAAGTTGTGTTGCATCGATCCCATGATACTGTAACAGGAGGGCATCTCAGAGTTAAGAAAACATTGAGTCACCTACGACACAGATTTTACTGGAAAGGTATGAGACAAGATGTGGAAGAATGGTGCAGAAAATGCAATACATGTGCTAAAAGGGGACCCAAGCATAAGGGACGTGCTCCAATGAAATTATATCAAGTTGGTGCACCAATGGAAAGAGTAGCCGTCGACATTGCTGGTCCTCTGCCCCAAACTTGTGCTGCAAACAAGTAAGTTTGTGTGGTGATGGATTACTTCACCAAGTGGCCTGAGGCATATGCAATACCAAATCAGGAAGCTACAACTGTAGCTTTGGCTATTAGTGACTTCTTCTTCGGATTTGGTATGCCATATGAACTGCATTCAGATCTAGGCCGTAACTTTGAATCAGCTGTGTTT
>NW_013801823.1:0-545 GCF_000517525.1 Limulus polyphemus | reverse complement strand
GACTTGATGTTAGAAAATCAATTATTGGCTTCAAATCTTGGTCTTTCTCCTGCTCTGATTTAATATCTATACCTGGTTCCATTTCACCATCATCAACTCCTTCAGTCAGTTTGACTACAGCTTGATGGCACCTGGTTAGTTCAACCTCTGTTTTGCACCAATGTCTGCAGTCATTTTTGCAGGGTCTTCGGCACAGTCCATCGGCATTACCATGAGATTTTCCCTCTCTGTATTCAAAATCATAAGTATACTGGTCTATCTTTCCAATCCAATGTGCCAGTTGTCCCTCTGGGTTCTTTAATAATCTTAACCAGCGTAACGCAGCATGGTCTGTCCTGATGGTAAACCTTGCACCATAGAAGTAAGGATGGAAGTATGTCAGACTCTTTACTATGCAAGGAGATCCCTCTGTGTTACACAGTAGTTCCTCTCTGGTCTACTCAAAACTCTACTGAAGTAGGCCACCACATGTTCGTTTTCGCCCGCTTTCTGAGACAACACTCCTTCATTTCCAACATTACTAGCATCACAATCCAGTATGTACT
>NW_013801822.1:0-543 GCF_000517525.1 Limulus polyphemus | reverse complement strand
TCTTCTGTATTGCTGGGCATGGCATGGCTAAGAGGTCAATATAATGAAAATAATAAATATATATATATAAATGTATAATGTTATGTGATTTAAACTATTTAGTCTAAACATTTATGTTTGTGTTATAATTTGTTGTCATTCTAGAATGAAAGAGGCATAATTTATATTTATTTCCTAATTTTTTATGGTGATTGCAAGATCGGTAAAATCTACTGAACCTGTACAAAGATTAATAACTGAAAATAACAGATAAAAAATAAAAATTTTTCCTCAGAAACATTTGATAACTATCTCAACATTATAAATATTTTGCATGTGAAATTTCAAAATTTTCTGATACATAAAAGTATTTTTAATCTTAAAATGAATATTACTTTGCATGATAGACAGGCAACATGTGAAAAGAAAAAAATAGACATGAGAAAAATATTGCTTTACGAACCTTAAGACTTAATGAAGAAAATTTGATATTTTGCGTATGAAAGCAATGTAATGTTTACTGATAGTCTGACAAATTTCGTTAACATTCGCTTACTAATTTAT
>NW_013801821.1:0-540 GCF_000517525.1 Limulus polyphemus | reverse complement strand
CTTTCCATAAATTAGTTATACTTACTAGAAGTAAGTCAAACTTTCCACAAATTAGTTATACTTACTAGAAGCTAGTCAAACTTTCCACAAATTAATTATAGTTGACAGAAGCTAGTCAAACTTTCCATAAATTAGTTATACTTATCAGAAGCTAGTCAATCTTTCCATAAATTATTTATACTTGCCAGAAGCTAGTCAATCTTTCCATATATTAGTTATACTTGCTAGAAGCTAGTCAAACTTTCCACAAATTAGTTATACTTGCCAGAAGCTAGTCAGTTTTTCCACAAATTAGTTATACTTGTTAGAAGCTAGTCAAACTTCCATAAATTAGTTATACTTACTAGAAGCTAGTCAATCTTTCCATATATTAGTTATACTTGCTAGAAGCTAGTCAAATTTTCCATAAATTAGTTATACTTACCAGAAGCTAGTCAAATTTTCCATAAATTAGTTATACTTACCAGAAGCTAGTCAAACTTTCCATAAATTAGTTATACTTACCAGAAGCTAGTCCGACTTTACATAAATTAGTTATAC
>NW_013801820.1:0-544 GCF_000517525.1 Limulus polyphemus | reverse complement strand
ATGCTAGTAATAGTCGGAAACAGAGGAGTGTTGTCTCAAATAGTGGGCGAAAACGAACACGTAGTGGCCTACGTCAGTAGGGTCCTGAGTAGACCAGAGAGAAACTACTGAGTAGACCAGAGAGAAACTACTGAGTAACACGAGGGAACTCCTTGCTATAGTAAAGAGTCTGACATATTTCCATCCTTACTTCTATGGTGCCAGGTTTACTATCAGGACTGACCATGCTGCATTACACTGGTTAAGATCATTAAAGAACTCAGAGGGACAACTGACACATTGGGTCGGAAAGATAGACCAGTATATTTATGATATTGAATACAGAGAAGGAAAATCTCATGGAAATGCTGATGGACTGAGCTGAAGACCATGCAGAAATGACTGCAAACATTGCTGCAAAAGAGAGGTTGAGCTAACCAGGTGTCATCAAGCTGAAGTCAAAGTGACTGAAGGAGTTGATGATGGTGAAATGGAACCAGGTATAGATATTAAATCAGAGCAGGAGAAAGATCAAGATTTGAAGCCAATAACTGATTTTCTACAA
>NW_013801819.1:0-545 GCF_000517525.1 Limulus polyphemus | reverse complement strand
GAGCTTGAAAGGACAACCACTGGAAATACTTGGACAGTTGACAGCAGCTGACAGACACAACTATAGAGCACTGGTAGAGGCTCTGGAACTCAGAATCAGTCAGAAGTCTACAGGGCTAGGTATAGGACGAGAATCCGTGCTAAAGGGGAGAGCCTGCAAGAGCTGGCACAAGACTTGGAAAGCATGGCACACAAGGCCTACCCAACTGCACCAACCGATCTCCTCAAGTTGTTGCTGAGAGATCAGTTCGTAGATGCCTTGGACAGTCCACAACTTAAGATACAAGTGAAGCAAGCACACCCCTATACCATGCAGGATGCAATGGCCAGAGCTCTCAAATTTGAATCGGCACAGAGGTACCGAGGTTGGTACAGTCATCTGGATTCAAGGCCAGAAAAGGTCAGCTTTCAGTGAAGTTTGAGGGACTTTGCTGGCACTGTAACAAACCTGGGCACAAGAGAGCTCAATGTTGGAAACTCCAGCACAGGGGAGATGATACAGCAGTAAAGGCTGCTACCAAGAAAGGCTAGTTGGAACTGTGGGGA
>NW_013801818.1:0-546 GCF_000517525.1 Limulus polyphemus | reverse complement strand
AGATGGAATATGAACATCCTACAGGGAGTTCATAAGATGGCTTAGCTAGATCAAAATGGTATTTTGAATTTCGCGCAAAGCTACACGAGGGCTATTTGCGCTAGCCGTCCCTAATTTAGCAGTGTAAGACTAGAGGGAAGGCAGCTAGTCATCACCACCCACCGCCAACTCTTGGGCTACTCTTTTACCAACGAATAGTGGGATTGACCGTCATATCATAACGCCCCCACGGCTGAAAGGGCGAGCATGTTTGGTGTCACAGGGATTCGAACCCGCGACCCTCTGATTGCGAGCTAAGTGCCTTAACCACCTGGCCATACCGGGCCCATTCGCTGTATAATCTTTAATTACAATATAATATAATATAACCAGTTACACGACATTTACATTTATCACCGGTAACCTTGACAACTCAACTTATGAAGATTTGTGATTACTAAAGGACACAGGTCCTAAATGTCCCCCCCCTTACCCACCCGGTGGCTCAACGGTAAGTCGCTAAAATTGGGTTTCGATACCTGCGGTGGGCAGAGCATACAGATATCT
>NW_013801817.1:0-803 GCF_000517525.1 Limulus polyphemus | reverse complement strand
AGTAGTGTGACGAGTGTGTGTGTGTGGTTACACAGCTTTGTGGTAGAAAAGACGTGTGCGTGTATTGTGTGTGCTTCTACGTATATTTGTGTGTGTACATATGTGTTTATATATTTATATCTAAATCTGGAACACTGGTTCAATACACGGATTAAACCTGAACAGGCGACTTTTTTGTGACTTTGGATATCAAAGCACTTTTTGTTTAAGTACCTGCAATGAAGTTTCCAATTCTGCAGCAGGCTCGTAATCGCTTTTCGATCGTGTTTTAACTTGCATTGCCGTGTTTAAGCCGGTTTGAAGAGTGCCGTATATAAAAGGGACTAACTTCAGTGAATTATGTCATGTATTTTGCATATTTGAGTGTTGAAATAGCTCACAAGAAGTAAACATCTAATATTTTCAAATTTTGATATATATTTAAGCCCTATATTTTAATCGCTATACACTCAAAAAACGACTTAATTAAATTACGAAGATTTTAATTAAATTAGTATCAAATTCTTAATACTATATTTGCCTATTAAGATTCTTAATATGTTTTATTAAATATGATCTTAATTATTTTTTATGAAGCTCTTTTAATTAACTTACATAATAAATTTTAAATACATTGGCAAATTATAAAAATTGCTTAATCAAATAACTTATCGGGAAAACAATTTTAAACCAATTACGTAATAACGTAAGTTAATGTCATGAACTATTTACATTTAGTTTGCCATGTTCATATACATGTCACAAAAATTTTGAAAAATTATTATTTTTCTAAAACTGTTTTGGTAGACTATTCAATGTGTAAA
>NW_013801816.1:0-543 GCF_000517525.1 Limulus polyphemus | reverse complement strand
GAGAGGCTGATGGAAAGAGTACTGGAAGGCCTACAATGGAGGATAGTCCTAGTGTACCTGGATGATATCACTGTGTTTGCAATAACGTTTGATGAGGAAATATACCGTCTAGAGGAAGTATTCAAGCGTTTGAAAGCAGCAAACTTCAGACTCCATCACAAGAAATCCCACTTGTTCCAGAAAGAGGTGCTTTACTTGGGTCACATTGTAAGTGAGCATGATGTGCGAACTGATCCTGACAAGGTGAAAGCAGTGTGTGATTGGCCACATGAGTGAACGTGGGAGAGTTAAGAAATTTCTTGGGACTCTGTACCTATTACCGGAAGTCTGTGAAGGAGGCCTCTATAGCTGTTCTACAACATGATTTGACCCAAAAACGACTGACGTTTGAATGGATAGTTTCTTACCAGCATGCTTCTAAGACATTGAAAGAAAAATTGGCCCAGCTCGTGTTTAAAGCTTACAAATCCCTCACTGCCATACATACTGGATTGTAATGCTAGTAATGTCGGAATTGGAGGAGTGCTGTCTCAAAAAGTGGGT
>NW_013801815.1:0-545 GCF_000517525.1 Limulus polyphemus | reverse complement strand
GATAGGGTACACTATGTAGAGTATTTACTACACCAGGAATAGGGTACAAGATGTAAAGTATTTACGACACCAGGTGTAGGGTACACTATGTAGAGTATTTACCGCACCAGGAATATAGAGTACACTATGAAGAGTATTTACTACACCAGGGATAGGGTACACTATGTAGAGTATTTACTGCACCAAAGATTGGGTAGAATATGTAGAGTATTTACTGCATCAGAGATAAGGTACAGTATGTAGAGTATTTACTGCACCAGGGATAGGATACAGTATGTAGAGTATATACTACACTACGGATAAGGTACACCATGTAGAGTATTTACTACAGCAGGAATAGAGTACACTATGTAGAGTATTTACGACACCAGGGATAGGGTACAGTATGTAGAGTATTTACCACACCAGGGATAAGGTACAATATGTAGAGTATTTACTGCACCGAAGATTGGGTACAGTATGTAGAGTATTTACCACACCACGGATAGGGTACACTATGTAGAGTATTTAGTGCACCAGGGATAAGGTACACTATGTAGAGTATT
>NW_013801814.1:0-545 GCF_000517525.1 Limulus polyphemus | reverse complement strand
TAATCTTGTGTTGCGTCAAACGGGCCACATGTAGACTTTCATTGTCGTGGAGAAGATAAACACCTTTCTGATTGACGAGTGAAGGACGTTTCTGATGAAGGGCTTGATTTAAACGTTCCAGTTGCTGACTATAGATCTCTACATTGACAGTTCGCTGTGGATTGAGGAGTTCTCCTTGGATGCTCCACCAAATGTAAAGCATCGCTTTTTGGGAATAGAGTCCAGGTTTGGTTGTCGAAAATGGTTTTTGTCTAGGACTAAACACATCTTTTTAGCGTTGAATATTGGCATAGAGAATCTATTTTTCATCACCGGTGATAATTTTGTCCATAAATGGTTCACGCTCATTACGCACCAGAAGAGATGAAGGAACCAACGTTCACACGTTAGAAACGATGATCATCGGAGAGTTCGTGAGGCACCCAAACACCTTCTTTATGGAGTTTTCCCAAATTTCTTAGGTGTTTACTTATTGGTTCATGAGAGACATGCAATTTCAGGGCCATTTCACGAGTTGCCTTGGGTTAGATTCAACAAGCGTCTTC
>NW_013801813.1:0-546 GCF_000517525.1 Limulus polyphemus | reverse complement strand
GGATTGAGGAGTTCGAAATGAATTACTCCTTTGATGTCCCACCAAATTCAAAGCATCACTTTCTGCAGTTGGAGTCCAGGTTTTGGGATAGGAAATGTCTAGGATTGAGCCATTGTGTTATGCGTTTAATATACGCATAGAAAATCCATTTTTCATCACCGGTGGCAATTCTGTCCAAAAATGGTTCACGCGCACTACGCGCCAGAAAAGACGAAAGCAACGTTCACACCTTGGAAACGATGATCATCGGAGAGTTCGTGAGGCACCCAAACTCCTTCTTTATGGAGTTTTCCAATATTCCTTATATATTTACGTATTGTTTCATGAGAGACATACAATTTCAGGGCCATTTCACGAGTGTATTGCATTGGGTTAGACTCAACAAGTGTCTTCAGAGCATCAAAATCAATTCCAACATGTCGGTCCATGTCATCACAGTTTTTAAGGCTAAAGTCACCTGACGAAATTTACTGAACCATCGTTGACACTTACGAACGATCAAAATATTTCATAAACTTCTTCGATATTCTTTGTGGCTACAGAGGC
>NW_013801812.1:0-544 GCF_000517525.1 Limulus polyphemus | reverse complement strand
AACTGAATTCTAAAGCAATTGAATAGGCCTAAGTGGATTTTTGACAAGAAGAATAGAACTAACTATATAGTGTTTAAGATATAACTATGGCCTCCATAGTGTAAGAAATTCTTATACATACGTTTAACTTGTTCCAAATATATATATTATTTTGAAAACAAGTGGAGTGCGTGCTGTTCGTTTAGTTTTTAATTTTATTGCCAACAAGTCATAGACACATGCTGTAGAAGAATCCTTAGCCCAATACACCCGTATATTTACTTACTTAATATATAGTACTTAAAAAAGTAAGTTCCTGACAATAACCTTTCAGTCGTGTATTTTACGATTAAATTTATTAATAAAATTTTTCCAAGTTATTGTAAAATATCACCATTAAACTAATAAATAATGCAGTTTTGTAGTGATGCCGTCTTGGAGTACTTAAAATTTAAACCTGCAAATAATACCGCTTGGTCTTGACGATATGTTGGAGCATTTCACATTTAAACCAATAAATAGAACATTTAGTTCGTAAAGGTATGTTGGACTATTCCACAATTAA
>NW_013801811.1:0-847 GCF_000517525.1 Limulus polyphemus | reverse complement strand
GAAACAAGAAGAGAAATTACAGCAGTTGTTGGAGGAAAAAGAAAAGAAACAAAAAGAATGAGAAAAGAAACAAGAAGAGAAATTACAGCAGTGGTTGGAGGAAAAAGAAAAGAAACAAGATGAACGAGAAAAGAAACAAGAAGAACAAGAAAATAAACAAGAAGAGAGATTACAGCAGTGGTTGGAGGAAAAAGAAAAGAAACAAGAAGAACGAGAAAATAAACGGGAAGAAAGTCTCCAACAGTTGCAGGAAAGTCAGCAGCAACTACAGGAAAGTCAACAACAGTGTCAAGAAGTACAAATTGAAAACATTAGTAAATTTCAAAGTGAATTAAATACATTAAAGGACAATTTACTGTCTTTTAAACAGGGAGGATATATTAACCATCGACTTAATCAGCCCCAGACAACAGCAAGCCCCTTCCAGACCCTGCAGCTAAACCCTAATGCAGACATCTTCAGTCCTGTTAGAGGTGATCTAGTATGAAGGAAGCCACCGGAATTTGATGGGAAGCATATAGAGCATAATTTGAGCTCCTGGCAAAATGAATGGATGGACAGAGGAGCAGAAAGCAGTATATCTGGCAACGAGCTTGAAGGGACAACCACTGGAAATACTTGGACAGTTGTCAGCAGACGACCGGCACAACTATAGAGCACTGGTAACGGCTCTAGAACTCAGGTATGGAACCCAAAATCAGTCGGAAGTCTACAGGGCTAGGTTTAGGACGAGAATCCGTGCTAAAGGGGAGAGCCTGCAAGAGCTGGCACAGGATTTGGAAAGTATGGCACACAAGGCCTACCCAACTGCACCACCCGATGTCCTCATATTGTTGCTGAGGGATCA
>NW_013801810.1:0-545 GCF_000517525.1 Limulus polyphemus | reverse complement strand
TCTCAATAGATGGAGAAAAATTAAGAAAGAAATACTTAGAAGTTCAGTTATCTCTCAATAGATGGAGACTGTACTGAACTATTTTTAAAACCTTTACTTAAAATACAATAGAAGTAAGTACTGTCACTACCTTATATTTGCACAACAAACATGTCCTGATGCTTGTCCAATAACTATCAATTTAAATCCCTTTGTGTTCATTCCAGAATGAAAGATGCATAATTTATGCTTATTTCATAATTTTTTATGGTGGTTGCGAGATCATTCAAATTTTCCGGACTCGAACAGAAATTGATTACTGAAGACAATAGATAAAGTTTTCTCTTAGGAAACGTTTGGTAACTATTTGGACATTATAAAAATTTTGCATATGAAAGTTCGAAATTTTCTGATGCACAAAAGTATTTTTAATGTTAAAATGAAAATTACTTTGCCTGACAGATAGGCAAGATGTGAAAAAATTGCCCGCCCAATTTGTATATAAGAGCAATGTTATTACCTTCTCCTATTACTCGCGTATTTGTGAGAAAATAACAAAAAGGAAT
>NW_013801809.1:0-545 GCF_000517525.1 Limulus polyphemus | reverse complement strand
AGAGTGATAGAGCAGTGTTACAACAAATGCAGCTCGTAGATTTGGAGTGATAGAGCAGTGTTACAACAAATGCAGCTCGTAGATTTGGAGTGATACAGGAGGATTGGAAATATAAACTGGTTAGATAGAAATAACAAAGAATCACATTTTGTGATATTTACATTCTACAAATACAGGATTATTATTATTAGTAGTAGTAGTAGTATTTCTGTCATTTAATGTGAGGTATTTTAATGACCACACATAAAAACAGCATAAATCCCAAATATATATTTACATTAAAACACACAATTATATTAAATAGCTTTCAGATGTTGATAATATTGTCAAATTTAGTGCATCCAAAATTTTCATGTAAACGTGTTAAGCATTCCTTGTATCTATACAATGTTGTAACCTAATTATATCGATCGATATAGCTTGTAGAAGAACCGAGTTTTCTAAGTAATATTTAACTGGCTCGAACATTTTATGCAGGAAGCAATGCTTAGACTGGGAAATAATTCGCTATTATGTTACATAAAAAAAGAAAATGTATGTATCAA
>NW_013801808.1:0-542 GCF_000517525.1 Limulus polyphemus | reverse complement strand
GAAAATTTCTAACATGAGTAATTTTACATCACACTACCGATCGCGCTTTTTACGAAACTTCTTCGTTCAAATCTATGTCCCTGTCGATGTTCCCATCTTCATTAAAAGGCGTAAGATGACAAAAACAAGATCTTGAATAATTTCTCAATAATGTGCCTTGGTTATGGTAGGTAAGGAAATGAGAAAATTTTCTCAGTCAAAAAATCATTCGCTGTGAGACATTGAAAAATATTTTTCATTTGGTGAATTTCGTAGTGTATCAGTTATCAAGTTTTGCTGTTTCTTGCAGTAATTTGAACAAGTAAGTATGAAATGTTTTTCTGAAATTAGTTTTTTTTTAAAGTTTGTTCATCACAATACCTGAAAACTCTGACTTCATTTTTTGAAAAATGAAATGGTCTTTCCTTTTACTCCCAATCAACAATCAAATATCATTTCTTGAAATATGAATAACGCGAATGGATTGAACTATTTAATTAAATTAACTCAAAATAAACCTTCATTTCGGTGCAATATTGAAAGTAGCTTGAATTCTTCATAAC
>NW_013801807.1:0-542 GCF_000517525.1 Limulus polyphemus | reverse complement strand
AACAAACAATTGTAGACCTAATATAGATAACAAACAACTGTAGACCTAATATAGACAACAAACAACTGTAGATCTTATAAGACAACAAACAACTGTACAACATGATACAGACAACAAACAACTGTACAACTTAATACAGACAACAAACAACTGTAGACCTAGTACAGACAACAAACAATTGTAGACCTAATACAGACAACAAACAACTGTACAACCTAATATAAACAACAAACAACTGTAGCCCTAATACAGACAACAAACAACTGTAGACCTAATACAGACAACAAACAACTGTACAACTTAATACAGCCAACAAACAACTGTACAACTTAATACAGACAACAAACAACTGTACAACTTAATACAGACAACAAACAACTGTACAACATGATACAGACAACAAACAACTGTACGACATGATACAGACAACAAACAACTGTACAACATAATACAGACAACACACAACTGTACAACATAATACAGACAACAAACAACTGTACAACATGATACAGACAACAAACAACTGTACAACATAATACAGA
>NW_013801806.1:0-545 GCF_000517525.1 Limulus polyphemus | reverse complement strand
TGATACTTACCACTTGATTCATTGATCCACCAACATTATACAGCTGGGTAGAGTTAAACAACTAGGGTGATACTTACCACTTGATTCGTTGAATCACCCACATTATACAGCTGGGTAGAGTTAAACAACTAGGGTGATACTTACCACTTGATTCCTTGATTCACCCACATTTTACATGTGTGAAGATTTAAACAACTAGGGTGATACCTACCACTTGATTCATTGATTCACCCACATTATACAGCTGGGTAGAGTTAAACAACTAGGATGATACCTACCATTTCATTCATTGATTCACCCACATTATACAGCTGGGTAGAGTTAAACAACTAGTGTGATACCTAGCACTTGATTCATTGATTCACCCACATTAAACAGCTGGGTAGAGTTAAACAACTAGGTTGATACTTACCACTTGATTCATTGATCCATCCACATTATACAGATGTGTAGATTTAAACAACTTGGCATATACTTAACACTTTGTTCATTGATTCACCCACATTATACAGCTGGGTAGATTTAAACAATTAGGGTGATACTTA
>NW_013801805.1:0-545 GCF_000517525.1 Limulus polyphemus | reverse complement strand
CTTTTACCAACGAATAGTGGGATTGATCGTCACGTAATAACGCCCCCACGGCTGAAAGGGCGAATGTAAAAGCAAATGAAGACATTAAACAGTATTTGATCAAAAATGATTTCGTGATCAACAGAAACAACAATTAATTGGCTGTAACCACAGGCGAGGCTTCAAAAGTAAGTCCTGGCTTTCACGAGAGAGAAACGATTCTTGTACACACTAAACTGCATTTTACAAAACACACTCTCAGCAGCCGACTAATCAGAAAGCTGGATCACAAGAATCCAAAAACTTGATTTGGTTTTGAATTTCCGGCAAAGTTAGCCGTCCCTAATTTAGCAGTGAAAGACTAGAGGGAAGACAGCTAGTCATAACCACCTACCGCCAACTCTTGGAATACTCTTTTACCAACGAATAGTAGGATTGACCGTCACATTATAACGCCCCCACGGCTGAAAGAGCGAGCATGTTTGGTGGGACGGGGATTCGAACCCGCGACTCTCAGATTGCAAGTCGAGCGCACTAACAACCTGGCCATGCCGGGCCAAATCCAG
>NW_013801804.1:0-545 GCF_000517525.1 Limulus polyphemus | reverse complement strand
GTTTACTTGGACGAACTAATAATAAAGCGTAAAGTTGAATAGTGGATGTTTACTTGGACGAACTAATAATAAAGCGTAAAGTTGAAGAGTGGATATTTTGTCACTTCTCTATTAAAACCGTTCTTATGAAGTGTATTTAATTTTTTAAGAGTACTAAGATTTCATTAACACTTTTTCCTCGCTGGTTTAGTAGTGATGAAATAATATTTCAAAATTAGCTTTTATAAATTGTTTCGTTTTAACCTAAAGCTTATAAGGAAATACCTTATATGTATTGTATTGGACACAATAGCTTTCACGTCTTCTATTAAACAAAATAGGTTCAATGTGTTGTATTGGGAAAAATAGCTTGCATGTCTTGTGTTGAGTAAAATAATTTGCATGTCTTGTGTTGGGTAAAATAGCTTCCATGTTTTGTGTTGGGTAAAATAGCTTCCATGTCTTGTAGTGAATAAAATAGCTTGCATGTCTTGTGTTGGGTAAAATAGCTTCCATGTCTTGTAGTGAATAAAATAGCTTGCATGTCTTGTGTTGGGTAAAATAGC
>NW_013801803.1:0-807 GCF_000517525.1 Limulus polyphemus | reverse complement strand
TTATATCTCTCTATCTATTACTGCTTAGTGAGTAACCCAATGAGCTGAATAATTAATTCAATAATAGAATGACAGCAACTTTTACAGCAGGCAAGCTCTGGTTTTTAATTATTATAACGTTCCGATCCATAATATCTAACGAAACGATACTATGCCTTGAAACGTTGTAATCCTTAAAATCAGAACTTGCCTACTATAAAAATTGCTATTATTGTATTTTTGTGTTAATTATCTATCTATACGTTTTTGTTATATGTTTACCAAATTATACACAGCTCCAAGTGCATGACGACGATTTGAATTTGACTACACATTTCCTTGAATTATCTCATTAAGTACAGTTGAAAGTTTACACAAAAATACCAATAACACTCTCACTCAATACAGTTATTATACTTAAACTTTTAAACAATAATTTTAAATACAGCTTCAGTTTGTAAGTATGTTTATTTGTTTCAGAATTTTCGCGCAAAGCTGCATAAGGGTTATCTGCGCATAACTGTTTCTAATTTTGAATTCATTGACTAGAAGGATGGCTGCTAATCAATAGAGCCCAACATCAATTGTTAAGTTACTTTTGTTTGACCAAACAGGGGATTTGAACGTCACTCTTGCAGTGCACTCATGGCCCCAAAGTGTGGAGTGCGTTTATGCGGCAAAGGATCATGGACCATGAATATTCGGATTCAAAGCCCAAACACTAGTCACTATGGCAAACCCAGCCCCTTGTAAGTTTGTAGCAATGTTTTGAACATTTTTACTATCTTCATCAATAAATTGCGTCGATTATTAAGCACTTTGGCAAAG
>NW_013801802.1:0-545 GCF_000517525.1 Limulus polyphemus | reverse complement strand
GGTTCTTCCACCAAGTACTGACTTAGGGGGCTGAATACTGGTTCTTCCACCAAGTACTGACTTAGGGGCTGAATACTGGTTCTTCCACCAAGTACTGACTTAGGGGGCTGAATACTGGTTCTTCCACCAAGTACTGACTTAAGGGGCTGAATACTGGTTCTTCCACCAAGTACTGACTTAAGGGACTGAATACTGGTTCTTCCACCAAGTACTGACTTAAGGGACTGAATACTGGTTCTTCCACCAAGTACTGACTTAGGGGGCTGAATACTGGTTCTTCCACCAAGTACTGACTTAGGGGGCTGAATACTTATGCAATTTATATGTGTTTTTGTAGGCATTGTTGACATTCAACCTCCTTCACACATAACAGTGTTAAGTTTGATCAGCTAACATTTAACCTCCTTCACACATAACAGTGTTAAGTTTGATCAGCTAACATTCAACTGCCTTCACACATAACAGTGTTAAGTTTGATCGGCTAACATTTAACCTCCTTCACACATAACAGTGTTAAGTTTGATCAGCTAACATTTAACCTCCTT
>NW_013801801.1:0-560 GCF_000517525.1 Limulus polyphemus | reverse complement strand
CCAAACAATAGAAAACCATTACAATAAGATGATACTACCAAACAATAGAAACCATTACAACTTCGATGAATTTATTCTTTATTGAGTAATTTAATGATTTTCTTTTGTGATAATTATTCCTTCATTTCCTAGTGTCCTTTTGATTCCTAGATTCGAAACCAGAAGCGAGATTTAGAAAAGCTGAAACAAACAAATACTGAACTCCGGGACAAACTGGACAGCGTCATCGAACGTAGCAGTACACCTAGCTTTGGACAGATGTCCATCTACACAGAAATAGAGATGTCATCCATGGACGACGAACTAAATTCCCTGAATGGAAGCCAGGTACCTCGATCATAACTAACATATTTCGAATGAAACTGAATCTGTTAAGGAATTGGAGAATTGTATCGTTTTAAGGCTTTTAACATTTGTTTGTTTGTTTTTTGAAGTTAAGCACAAAGCTACACAATGGGCTATCTGTGCTCTGCCCACCACAGGTATCGAAACGCGGTTTCTAGCGTTGTAAGTCCGCAGACATACTGCTGTGCCACTGACTGGGGGTGCAGGCTTTTAGT
>NW_013801800.1:0-545 GCF_000517525.1 Limulus polyphemus | reverse complement strand
AATGAGCTGCCTTCAAAGGCGGTGGAGGCAGAAAAGATAGCTGAGTTCAAGAAAAGATTGGATGAATAGATGAGTAGTAAGGGGTGGTTATAGTTGGGAGCTGGAAGAGACATCCTTGATGGGCTAATAAGCTCCTTTTTGTCCCTTTAAAATTTAATGAAAAATTATCATCACTAAAAATAACCATAAAAAACTGTGATGTTATGATTACAAGAATTAACCATTAGAAACTGTGTTATCATTACTAGAAATAACTTGTCAGCTGTGAGAATTGTAAGTGCCTTTTCTAGTTGGGATAATAAGAATGTCCAAACAGAATTATATGTTTGGCTTTAGTGTCGCTGCAATTATAGCATGAGTATGTTTCACCTCAGGTCATAATTACAGCACGAGTATGTCTCACCTCAGGTCATTATTACAGCACGAGTATGTCTCACCTCAGGTCATCATTACAGCACGAGTATGTCTCACCTCAGGTCATGATTATAGTATGAGTATGTCTCACCTCAGGTCATCATTACAGCACGAGTATGTATTACCTCATG
>NW_013801799.1:0-543 GCF_000517525.1 Limulus polyphemus | reverse complement strand
CTTATAGACATTTAGTCTCAACATATGGATAAAAATACTAAATACATATATGTATTTATCTTTCAATGAGTGTTTCCCGATGGAACAGCGGTAAGTCTTCAGATTTACAATGCTAAAATCAGCGGTTCGATTCTCCCTCGGTTGACACAGCAAATAGATCGATGTGGCTTTGTAATAAGAAAACACACTTTCAATGAGTATATGGCTTGTATTGGGAAGGAATGACTGTGAGCAGACTACTCTTTTTTTTTGTCAATGAGTTCTTCTGTTTAGGTTATTACGCTTACTAACCGAATGAATCAGCGGGAAGTACTACACAAGGATGTGGTTACTTACGTGGCTCCTACTAATAACAATTACTCAAGAATGAACAAATAGCAAGAAATTTGGTTGTTTACTGTAATTGGATATGAATCAATATATGTAAATGTTAGATAAACGTCTGTCCTTTTATCGCGACGTCTTTATGGGAAACTTGGGTGTATGGAAACGTCAATCTTAACATACATAAATGTAACGAAACGTCGATATTAGCACATGTTT
>NW_013801798.1:0-545 GCF_000517525.1 Limulus polyphemus | reverse complement strand
ATTATGATGGAGTCTTTTGAAAAGGAAAGTACGCTGTAGGAATATCAAGATGCTAAGGTCATCAGATAGAGCATGATTGGACACAATGACATGAACTATTACAATGTGGTGACGCTTCAAAATAGTTTTAGTATAACATCTTCAATCTCAATTATCACCCCTTCAGCTTTAGGCAATATCTACTCTTACACTTCACTGAAATTAGTAACAAGTTTCCACATACATGACAGAGGTACATTTTTATCACAACTTTGTGTTTCTGTGACAGTGCAGATATTTTACAGCAGCTCCAACAAGTTACCATATGCCGTACGGAGATGCATATTTCTCACAACTTAGCATGTGTTAGCATGAATATTCTGATATGATACCTTACCTCCTTTCACATATTAGCTTTTCTCAAATTTGTGCAGCCCTCTATATGCACAATGTTTTACTTGCCACTAGCCTTGAGGCTCCCACATAAACTCGCATGTTTCCATGCACTGTAGCATGCAATAACCCTCCACCAATAGGAATGTGACACACCCTCCTAGCACACCCAA
>NW_013801797.1:0-545 GCF_000517525.1 Limulus polyphemus | reverse complement strand
AAAACTTTTTTTTTCACAGTAGCTGAGCTATTCTGTTAAAAGCTTAGCTGAAAATAACAGCCAAATTTAACTTCATGGTGATTGTCAATGAAGAAACAGGATCCCTTTCCTGTTCACAGGATAAATTGAAGGTAACAACATGGGATCAGAAGAAGCCAATTCAAATACATTTACTTTAACTCTCTAACATCTGGTAAGGTCAGTGTGTGCGTATAAACATTTTACAGAATTACATTAAAATTTGAATAATCTGTATTATAAATGCATGTTAAACGTGTCATCAAAACATGGGTTATAATTCAAATTTTAATACACTTTTAATTTCAAATGGAAATATTCAAATAAATTCTCTATCATTTTTTCTAGGTATCACATACTCATTTGCTCCAAATTGCCCATCTTAGACAATCTTTCTATCTCTCTGTAATATTCTGGGTTTGGCATAAATTATACTTATAATATAGATATCTTTAATCAATAATGTAAATTTAGAACCTCCAATCTTTTTGATTTACTGATATATTATATATATATATATATATATA
>NW_013801796.1:0-545 GCF_000517525.1 Limulus polyphemus | reverse complement strand
TCCCATAGGATTGAGCATCATCATCCTGCTCTTCTATGGGATGTTATTTGGGGCCATGTGACGATGCGCCATGTTGATCAATACCTACAGGCCTTTAACTGGAGTATCGCCCACAAAATTCTTCCTGTGATGGAATGTTTGTTTCTGTTTAACATCAGTGCTACCGAGTCATGTCCTATCTGCCATGCATTGGTAGAGTCCATCCTCCACCTTCTAGTCCTGTGTCCCATATCAGTGCAGGTGTGAGGATTTGTCACTCGACTCTTCCATACTCCGCCGATCTTGGCCAGGACTGTCCTTTGCCATGTTCCTTCCCCAGTTTCCAGTCACTTGACCTTCCAGTTTCAATACCTTCTCTTGCTCTGTAAATATGTCATCTGACTCATGAGGAACCATTATGTACATGAGCGAGTTCCCATGACCTTCCAGAGGATTTATTATAAGGTCAGATTCAAGCTGTTGCTCAGTTTTGAAGCGAATTTCCAGCTTCTGGGAACTGGGGAGTTCTTCCATTGCTGGTGTCCTGATGTTTCTCCCTGTTCACC
>NW_013801795.1:0-545 GCF_000517525.1 Limulus polyphemus | reverse complement strand
AAAATGTGTGTGTGTAAATGTATCATATATATATATATATATAGTAAACCGTGATGTCTGTCCGAGCGTCCGTCTGTCTGCCGTTTGAAAAGCTGCGCGTGCAGGCAAAGCCCAACATTCACTTTTGAAATGACAGGAGAACAGGCATGAATAATGTTGATGTCAAATTTTATTTCACAAGCAGGATATTCTACACTAAACTGTTAGGAATTAATCACACCATCATCCACATTTCAAAATGTGACGTAACGTAAAGAACAAAAAATGTAAATTTACTGTATGTTATTGTTGAGCGACTCTTAACATGACTGAAATGCTCAACAATTACTTTTCATGGTGTGTGTGGTATAAGTAGCTCAGAGCTTTGGCTCTGAATGAAACCAAGAGTGCAACACAATAAACCTTTTTGAAATAATCTAAATTGATAGATTAACTTAAACTTTTCCCGTCACTGGGGACGGGTACTTTTGCTTGTATATATATAGATAGATAGATAAATATAGATAGATGGATAGATAGATTTAGATAGATAGACAGATATTTGT
>NW_013801794.1:0-545 GCF_000517525.1 Limulus polyphemus | reverse complement strand
AAACAAGAAGAACGATAAAAGAAACAAGAAGAGAGATTACAGCAGTGGCAACTGGAACAAGAAAGGAAACAGGAAGAAAGTCGGCAGCGACTACAGGAAAATCAACAACAATGGCAAGAGGTACAAATAGAAAACTTCAGAAAATTTAAAAGCGAATTAGATACGTTAAAGAACGATTTATTGTGTGTTACACAAGGAGGATACATTGATTATAGACTTAATCAGCCCCAGACAATGGCAAGCCCCTTACAGAGCCCGCAGCTAAACCCTAATGCAGACATATTCAGTCCCGTTAGAAGTCACATCCCAGATATGAATGTCAGTACTAGGAGTGATCCAGTGCGAAGGAAGCCACAGGAATTCGATGGAAAGGCTCCGTGGGAAGCATATAAAGCACAGTTTGAGTTACTGGCAGAGATGAACGGATGGACAGAGGAGCAGAAAGCTGTATATCTGGCAACGAGCTTGAAGGGACAACCACTGCAAATACTTGGACAGTTGACAGCAGCCAACAGACACAACTATAGAGTTCTGGTAGAGGCTCT
>NW_013801793.1:0-545 GCF_000517525.1 Limulus polyphemus | reverse complement strand
GACAGCTGCCGACAGACACAACTATAGAGCACTGGTAGAGGCTCTGGAACTCAGGTACGGAACCCAAAACCAGTCAGAAGTCTACAGGGCCAGGTTCAGGACGAGAGTCTGTGCTAAAGGGGAGAGCCTGCAAGAGCTGGCATAGGGCTTGGAGAGCATGGCACACAAGGCCTACCCAACTGTACAACCCGATCTCCTCAAATTGTTGCTGAAGGATCAGTTCGTAGATGCCTTGGACAGTCCAAACTTAAGATACAAGTGAAGCAAGCACACCCCTCTACCATGCAGGATGCAATGGCCAGAGCACTCGAATTTGAATCCTACGTTAAGTCCAGCACAGAGGTACAGAGGTTGGTACAGTCATCTGGATTCAAGGCCAGAAAAGGTCAGCTTTCAGAGAGGTTTTAGGGACTTTGCTGGCACTGAAATAAACCTGGGCACAAGAGAGCTCAATGCTGGAAACTTCAACACTGGGGAGATGCCACAGCAGGAAAGGCTGGTATCCAGAAAAGTTGTTGGAACTGTGGAAAGCACGGACATTTGAG
>NW_013801792.1:0-603 GCF_000517525.1 Limulus polyphemus | reverse complement strand
GTTGTTGAATATTAGGAATTAATCAATATTTGTATACTGTTGTTGAATATTAGGAATTAAACAATATTTGTATGCTGTTGTTGAATATTAGGAATTGAACAACATTCGTATGCTGTTGTTGAATAGGAATTAAACAACATTCGTATACGGTTGTTGAATTTTAGGAATTAAACAACATTCGTATACTGTTGTTGAATATTAGGAATTAAACAACATTCGTATACTGTATTTAATATTAGGAATTAAACAACATTCATATACTGTATTTAATATTAGGAATTAAACAACATTTGTATACTGTTGTTGAATATTAGGAATTAATCAATATTTGTATACTGTTGTTGAATATTAGGAATTAATCAATATTTGTATACTGTTGTTGAATATAACAAATTAAACAATATTTGTATGCTGTTGTTGAATATTAGGAATTAATCAATATTTGTATACTGTTGTTGAATATTAGGAATTAATCAATATTTGTATACTGTTGTTGAGTATTAGGAATTAATCAATATTTGTATACTGTTGTTGAATATTAGGAATTAATCAATATTTGTATACTGTTGTTGAATATTAGGAATTAATCAATATTTGTATACT
>NW_013801791.1:0-545 GCF_000517525.1 Limulus polyphemus | reverse complement strand
GTTGGTACAGTCATCAGGATTCAATGCCAGAAGAGGCCAGCTTTCAGAGAAGTTTGAGGGACTTTGCTGGCACTGTAACAAACCTGGGCACAAGAGAGCTCAGTGTTGGAAACTTCAGCACAGGGGAGATGATACCACAGGAAAGGCTGCTACCCAGAAAGGTTGTTGGAACTGTGGAAAACATGGACATTTGAGGAGCCAGTGTAGGAAGAATATTACCAACAAGTCGGCCTCAAGGAGACCAGTAGTGGTTGGTGTTGAGCGTCGCCCATCAACCCCCATCTTGAAAGTCCCAACAGCTAGGTGTAAAATGCCAAGCACACACAGTGTCTATGTGACAGGAAAGCTGGATGGCCAAAGGTGCAACTTTGTCATAGACTCTGCGTCTCAGCAAACCCTTGTGAGCATCAAGGTGTTAGATCAAGAAGGAGTACCAGAAGCCATGCAGAAGCTTTATGGTGTGACAGGACATTCTACAAGATTGTGGGGACCAGTGTGGGTGACTATTGAGCTCATGGGCATAAAGGACAGACAGGAAGTATACT
>NW_013801790.1:0-545 GCF_000517525.1 Limulus polyphemus | reverse complement strand
TAAATCTTGGTCTTCTTATTGACAGTACACAGTATCGTTAAATCTTGTGTTTTCTTATTGACAGTACACAGCATCGTTAAATCTTATGTCTTCTTATTGAAAGTACACAGTACCGTTAAGTCTTGTGTCTTCTTAGTGACAGTACACAGTTTCGTTATATCTTGTGTCTTCTTATTGACAGTACACAGTATCTTTAAATCTTGTGTCTTCTTATTGACAAGACACATTACTGTTAAATCTTGGGTTTTATTACTGACAGTACACATTATCTTTGAATATTGTGTCTTCTTCTTGAGAGTACACAGTATTGTTAAATCTTGTGTGTTCTTATTGATAGTACACAGTATTTCTAAATCTTGTGTCTTCTTATTGAGAGTACACAGTTTCGTTAAATCTTGTGTCTTCTTATTGACAGTACACAGTATCGTTAAATCTTGTGTCTTCTTATTGAAAGTACGCAGTATTGTTAAATCTTGTGTCTTCTTATTGACAGTACACAGTATCGTTAAATCTTGCGTTTTCTTACTGACAGTACACAGTATAGT
>NW_013801789.1:0-545 GCF_000517525.1 Limulus polyphemus | reverse complement strand
AGTGTGTATTCTTTCATGTATTTTTAAAACATTGTTTGTTACAAACTGTTTTCCACACACTGTACAACTGTAAGGTTTCTCTCCAGTGTGCTTTCTTTGATGTACTTTTAAAACACTTTTTGTTACAAACTGTTTTCTACAATCTGTACAGTTGTAAGGTTTCTCCCCACTGTGTGTTCTTTCATGTACATTTAACTGAGTCCTCCATCTAAACTCTTTTTCACACACTATACAACTGTAAGGTTTCTCTCCAGTGTGTATTCTTTCATGCATTTTTAAAACACCGTTTGTTACAAACTGTTTTCCACACACTGTACAACTGTAAGGTTTCTCTCCAGTGTGTTTTCTTTCATGTACGATTAAAGCACTCTTTGTTACAAACTGTTTTTCACAAACTGTACAACTGTAAGGTTTCTCTCCAGTGTGTATTATCACATGCTTTTTTAAACTATTATTTGTTCTAAACTGTTTTCCACACACTGTACAACAGTGAGGTTTCTCCCCAGTGTGTATTCTTTCATGTACATTTAAAACACTCTTTGATA
>NW_013801788.1:0-544 GCF_000517525.1 Limulus polyphemus | reverse complement strand
ATTTTTTGTAGAGATAAGATATGTAATTTTAAAACTTATCACCAAAAGACGTAAATACTCAGTTTAGGCTTTATTATGATACCCATTCAAGCCGTCTCCAACCACTATTAGTCTCAAAGTGGGTTCCTCGTCATCGAATTAGAATTATTGTCTGTTCTAGTTCATTATCAGCAGATGAATTTGTAATTTCGTTTTTAAACTTAGTATTTGTGATTCTTTGTATGACATTGACTTGTCATCACACAAAAAACACAAATCCAGTTTTGAAAGACAAGATTAGTTATAATTAAATGTAAGTTATTTAATTATTTCAACTTGCAATTGAATGTCCGAGTAGTTTCTAAATTGTACTTCACTATAAATGATAAACTTATATTTAATTAATATTGGTACGTATCTGTTTGTTTGTTAATTTCCGGTAGAAATTCTTTTCGAGGATCTTCAGTGATACGAATCCTTTCTTGATTAAACAAGTTTATTCTTCCTCGATACAAACTTTCAGTACACAGTAATTCCACAGTCAGTACGTTTCTCGTCACTTTAA
>NW_013801787.1:0-543 GCF_000517525.1 Limulus polyphemus | reverse complement strand
CTAACAACACTCAGTGGTAAATCATCCTAAATCAGAGCAATACGAAAATTTCAGATAGAAGTCCTCTTAGTATTCCCTATCAGTTTAAACTCAGAAACGTTTCGCGAATTCTGAAAAAACAAAATACATTTTCATCTCTTAAAACTGAACGATCGCCTTAAACAGATATTTCCTGAATTTCCCATTGTCTTCTTCCGAAAAAGTAGAACTCTAAAAGATATTCTTGTTCACACAAAAGTTAATTACATCCCACTCAAAAATGTTCGTCATCCATGTAATAAAGCCTGTTGTCAAACCTGCAAGTTCATAAAAACCACTGACTCATTTTCTGACAAACACAATCAAATAAACTTTAAAATATCCAAAGAAATCACTTGTGAACCAAAAAACACCATTTACCTTATACAGTGTAAAAAATGCAATCACTAATATGTAGTACATACACAAACAACTCTTAGAGAACATTTCAACAACCATAAGTCTTCTATTAACACCAAAAGATCCCCTGTTGCTCAACACTTTAACCAATCCGGTCATTCCATT
>NW_013801786.1:0-543 GCF_000517525.1 Limulus polyphemus | reverse complement strand
GGTCTTGGTAAATACAAGGTACAAATATTGTTGAAATATATTTTAAGACATTTAGGTCTTGGTAAATATGGTATATAAAGTACTGATAAAATGTACTTGATCTATTTCTGTAGTTCTGAGTAAAGGTTAAAAACGTTTCTCTTCAGAATCATGTTTCCAATTTATGTGTTACTACTGTTATAAATAAAGTCTATTTCGCAGAGTTTTCTATTTCTTAATTAAATCATTCTTGAGCGATTATTTTATTAACATTTGAAAATATTTTTGGGAAGTATATTTTGGCAGGTCTAAATATAAGCCCATGAAGGTAGATTTTTTTCCCCTAGCTAAAACAGTACCCTATAAAGGTTTTCATTTAAGGGTAAAAACGAAAGAATATTTAAAAATCACTCCCAAAAGAAACATCACCCATCCCTGTTTGCATTTTCTGAATTAAGAGAAACTATTATCATATAGTAATAAATTAAAGTGTAAAACCGGTTTAACGTTAAGACAAAAAAGGAAAGTTTAACTTATACAAGTAGTACAGGAAAGTTGTAATGC
>NW_013801785.1:0-542 GCF_000517525.1 Limulus polyphemus | reverse complement strand
TTCAACTTGTGCTCTTATTCTTCCTCTCTCTATTTCTAGTCTTTCCTTTCTTTCATTTTCTTCTGGTCTGGCATGGACAGGTGGTTAGGGTGCTTGTCTCGCAATTTGAGGGTAGCGGGTTCGAATCCCTGTCCCACCAAACATGCGTACCCTTTCTGCCGTGGAGGCATTATAATATGACGGTCAATCCCACTATTCATTGTCAAAATAGTAGCCCCAGAGTCGGCGGTGGGTGGTGATCACTAGCTGCCCTCCCTCTAGTCCTTCACTACTAAACAGGGGATGGGTAGCGCAGATAGCCCTCGTTTAGTTTTGCGCGAAATTCAAACATTAAATAATGCAGATAAAATTCTCACAGATAGTCAGTTTTATATGTTTGTAATTAAGCACGAAGCTACACAATGGGCTATCTGTGCTGTGCCCACCACGAGTATCGAAACTCAGATTCTAGCGTTGTAAGTCCGCAGATATACCGGTGTGCCACTGGAATTCTAGTCAGTTTTAATCTAACATATTAAACGTTAGGCCTATCACTTATACGG
>NW_013801784.1:0-542 GCF_000517525.1 Limulus polyphemus | reverse complement strand
GAAATATATGTTGTGTTGTGTTTGATAAATGTACTTTGCATCATGGTTTCACAAACTGACCTTATGATTATCAATTATTTCATTATCATGTTTTATTGACAAAAACTGAATGATAAGAATGAAGTTAATGATAATCTGTAAGCATGTCATGTTTCATCAAGGTTCGATATTATCTCCACACTTTTCTATCTTCATATCTGGAATTCACCCCTCCTTCCATTTTTACTAAATCTTCAAGACCCCATGTGAAGTAAGGCTTGGCATGGCCTGGTGGTTAAGGCACTACTCGATTTTCAGTCTGCGGAGGGGTGCGAGTTTCAACCCCATTACCGAATATACTCGCCCTTTCAGCCGTGTCAGTGTTATAATGTGTCGGTAAATTCCATTTTTCGTTGATCAAGAGTTGGCGGATGGTGTTAACGATTAACTGCCTTCCTTCTAGTCTATCGATTCAAAATTAAGGTTGTTTGTTATTAATCAAAAAACTACACAAACGCTATCTGTGTTCTGCCCACCACGGGTATCGAAACCCGGTTTCTAGC
>NW_013801783.1:0-546 GCF_000517525.1 Limulus polyphemus | reverse complement strand
GGCTAGAATCTTGCATGTAAATATGCAAGTGTGCAACGAACGTTCATACAAAATTTAGAGATGATCCGTCCAAATGGAACGACGTACTGTTACAAAACGCAAAACTTTCCATAACTCCTTTAAAACAAAGAGTACGAAGGTAAAACTCTGCATATTTCTACGCAACGTTAAAGTGTACCAACATACCAAATTTGGTGAAGAATCATCAATTTAGGACACTCTGGTAAAAGAAATCGAAAAACGATCAGTAACCAAAAGCTTCCCTGCAGTACACATACGCTTTCAGAAAAGCCAATAAAAGAGTAACATAAAACGACCACAAAAGTCGCAAAAATGATAATAGAAGGCTAGAATTTTGCATGTAAATACGCAAGTATACAACGAACGTTATTGAAAAAATTTCGAGAAGATCCGTTCAAATGGAACGAAGTACTGGTAAAAAACGCAAATCGTTCCATAACATCTTTAAAACAAAGAGTAGGAAGGTAAAACTCTGCATATAACTACGCATCGTTAAAGAGTACCTACACACCAAATTTGGTAAAG
>NW_013801782.1:0-542 GCF_000517525.1 Limulus polyphemus | reverse complement strand
AACTGATAGACTATAATGAAGATAACTGATAGGTTAGAATGAAGATAACTGATAGATTAGAATGAAGATAACTGATAGATTAGAATGAAGATAACTGATAGACTAGAATGACGATAACTGATAAGGTAGAATGAAGATAACTGATAGGGTAGAATGAAGATAACTGATAGGGTAGAATGAAGGTAACTGATAGGGTAGAATGAAGATAACTGATAGACTATAATGAAGATAACTGATAGATTAGAATGAAGATAGACTGATAGACTAGAATGACGATAACTGATAGACTAGAATGAAGATAACTGATAGACTATAATGAAGATAACTGATAGGTTAGAATGAAGATAACTGATAGACTATAATGAACATAACTGATAGGTTAGAATGAAGATAACTGATAGACTAAAATGAAGATAACTGATAGGTTAGAATGAAGATAACTGATAGATTAGAATGAAGATAACTGATAGACTATAATGAAGATAACTGATGGGTTAGAATGAAGATAACTGATAGACTAAAATGAAGATAACTGATAGGTT
>NW_013801781.1:0-545 GCF_000517525.1 Limulus polyphemus | reverse complement strand
TGGTTTTAATATTCTTAAGAAGACAGTACGAAATAATGAAAATGACAACATGTGGTCCTAATATTTCTAAGAAGACAGTACGAAATAATGAAAATGACAACACGTGGTTTTAATATTTCTTAAGAAGACAGTATGAAATAATGAAAATGACAACACGTGGTTTGATATTTTTAAGAAGACAGTACGAAATAATGAAAATGACAACATGTGGTCCTAATATTTTTAAGAAGACAGTACGAAATAATGAAAATGACAACACGTGGTTTCAATATTTGTTAAGAAGACAGTATGAAATAATGAAAATGACAACACGTGGTCCTAATGTTTGTTAAGAAGACAGTATGAAATAATGAAAATGACAACATGTGGTTTTAATATTTTTAAGAAGACAGTACGAAATAATGAAAATGACAACACGTGGTTTTAATATTTGTTAAGAAGACAGTACGAAATAATGAAAATGACAACACGTGGTCCTAATATTTTTAAGAAGACAGTATGAAATAATGAAAATGACAACACGTGGTCCTAATGTTTGTTAAGAA
>NW_013801780.1:0-544 GCF_000517525.1 Limulus polyphemus | reverse complement strand
CTTCCACATTTTGCCTCATACCTATCCAGTGAAATCTCTGTCGTAGGTGACTCAATGTTTTATTAACTCCGAGATGTGCTCCTGTTAAACTATCGTAAGATTGACGCAGCACAACTTCCCGTAACTTTCTCGGTATAACCGTTTCCCAAGTCGTCACTTTCCCATCTGCAGTTTCCCATCTCCAGAGAAGAATACCATCTTCAAGCTTCAACTGGTCCCATTCTGCCCAATAGTTCTTTGTCACAGGGCTTAAGCTAGACACCTTCTCCTAAGCAGGGCGCAAAACACTTGCTTTTAGAAAATCGATTATTGGCTTCAAATCTTGGTCTTTCTCTTGTTCTGCTTTACTATCTATACCTGGTTTCATTTCACCATCATCAACTCCTTCAGTCACTTTGACTTCGGCACTTAGTTAGTTCAACCTCTTTTATAACAGTTACCGGAATTTGGCCTTTGTTGTTCCCAAACGTCATTTTATCAAAATTAATTACGAACTTCCTCGGTAGTAAGTAGTCCAACTCTAATATGCATTCGTCTTCAATGT
>NW_013801779.1:0-541 GCF_000517525.1 Limulus polyphemus | reverse complement strand
ACAGAGGTACCAGGGTTGTTACAGTCATCTGGATTCAAGATCAGAAAAGGTCAGCTTTCAGAGAAGTTTGAGGGACTTTGCTGGCACTATAACAAACCTAGGGCACAAGAGAGCTCAATGCTGGAAACTTCAACACAGGGGAGATGATATAGCAGGAAAGGCGGCTACCCAGAAAGGCTGTTGGAACTGTGGAAAGCAAGGACATATGAGGAGCCAGTGTAGGAAGAATATTACCAACAAGTACAGCCTCAAGGAGACCAGTAGTGGTTGGTGTTAAGGGACACTCGCCAACCCCCATCGTGAAAGTCCCAACAGCTAGCTGTAAAATGCCAAACACACACAGTGTCTGTGTGACAGGAAAGCTGGATGGCCAAAGGTGCAACTTTGTCATAGATTCTGCATCTCAGCAAACCCTTGTTAGCGTCAAGTGTTAGATCAAGAAGGAGTACCAGAAGCCATACAGAAGCTCTGTGGTGTGACAGGATATTCTACAAGATGGTGGGACCAGTGTGGGTAACTGTTGAGCTCATGGGCGTAAAGG
>NW_013801778.1:0-661 GCF_000517525.1 Limulus polyphemus | reverse complement strand
GTTATAGTTTTCTATGCTATAACTTTTAAATTAGTAGCGAATGTTAACGAAATTTGGTATTATCAGTCTTACGGTTTGTAAAGTGATGTTTTTCTCATGCCTTTTTTTCTTCTTATCATATCTTTCCTATCTAACATGCAAAGTAATTTTCATTTTAAGATTAAAAACATTTTTATGCATCACTAAAATTTTTAAATTCACATACGAAATCTTTTATAATGTCTAGGTAGTTATTGAACGTTTGTTAAGAAAAACTTTATATTTTATCTCTTATATTCAGTAATTAATCTGTGTACGGGTTTGATAGATTTGATCGATCCTGTAACCACCATAAAAAATTAGGAAATAAATATAAATTATGCACTCATGTTACCGTATCCAATGACATAAAACTGACCTTTGGTCTGTACAATATAACTTGTTTTGGCTGTGTTTTAATAGACTAGTATTTTGTAAAATACAGTCCCATTTTAATTATTATACATTATATTTGTATATAGATTATTGCTATTTTGAAATAAGTTCTTAGACTTATTTTTTCATAAAACATAGAACAGTAAATAAAGAAGTAAAGCAAACAATTATCTCTTCTAGTTATAACCTTTGTACTCGGTTGCTGCTTGATGTAGGTTGATAAGCCTTTAAAAAATTTTGCATGTGG
>NW_013801777.1:0-542 GCF_000517525.1 Limulus polyphemus | reverse complement strand
ACAAAACCAATATATGAATTGTAAGTAGCCAAAGCAGATAGATGATATACTTGGCATTTAACACCAAATGAAAACCTTGAACTAGTCAAGTATTGAAACTAACTCAATACAAAGTTGCATGTAAGAGTGTAGTTATGGAATATTTAAATTACAAGCCATGGAAATATAGTCTGATAACAGGATAAGTAAAAACACAATTAGAAGTGAAATTTCATCAAAAAAGTTGTTGGATTTCGAAACACATTTTTATATGAAATTAATAGAAATAATAACTATACAAAATAGTAAATATTAATACTAACAAATTTAGTTTCATATTAAATTCTTTTAACAAAAAATTTAAAGACTTAATTACATGTAACTTACAAACTAACTATATAAAACAACGTGAAAGTATTCTGGCCTTTTTTAAAGTTTGTATTGCTATTAAGAATAACAATATTTCAAATATATTGTTACGTCTCCGTTTTTTTAATTGATTTACCGTAACTTCGTACCGACGAAACTTTAACGACACAAGCCTTTACTTAATAAAACTGGTT
>NW_013801776.1:0-544 GCF_000517525.1 Limulus polyphemus | reverse complement strand
TTTTTTAGGCCCAAATACAGCTTAGTTAGTAAGCCTGATAAATTGTAGTGGAATTCTGTGGTATTGATATAATCATTTATGATTTCTTATTAATTCAGTTTGCATATATAAAACCTAAAAAATTATTTTGTTTTACATCCTCCACTTGTGAAATTTGACAAGACTTTGCAAATTATGGCAAACAGTAAAATGTTCATAAGTAGAAGAGATCATTGTTTTATATATTTCTTTATTTACTATTCTATATTTTAAAAAAAATAACTGAAATTTAATAATGTTATGAGATTTAACTCTCTCAACATGAGCTCAGTCGATTTGACCAACCACATGACCTCTTTGTACTACTAACTTTTAATATAGTATGTATATCTTCACAAAATTTGGCAGACTTTCAGTAAACATTATAAGTCTTTCATACTTTTAATGAAGTATTTTTTACTAAACTATAAAAGATTTGTCCGTGAATATATCGAGTCCTATTTTTGGCCAGTCCGAGTGCAAAATGATTTTCATGTTAAGATTAAAAATACTTTTCTTAATCTCA
>NW_013801775.1:0-544 GCF_000517525.1 Limulus polyphemus | reverse complement strand
GTGCAAGCATGTTTGGTGTGACGGGGATTCGAACCCGCGACCCTCAGATTGCGAGCCGAGCGCCCTGACCACCTGGTCATGCCGAGCTACTATTAAGAGATATTGCAAGTAGAACTAAAAGTCCCTTAACAAATATATATATCAAGTGAAGGATATGTTGAATTTGTTTAAAATACTTATATGCTGAATATATTACAGTTGGACATATCGCTACATCCGCACCACAATTATCCATTTAACCACATATATATATATATATATATAGTCTTGAACACGCTGTAATTTCACATCACAACTCCACTGACCCCTGTTAGGTATAATAGTTGGAGAAAAGACTGCTAAATATGTTACAAAGCCATTACTAGTTAAATGTATGAACATTTGTATTGTATATAAGGTTAATAATACAAAATTTACCTTCAATTCCATGCATAATATATTTTTGTCAATGAATACACTCAAGCATACACGATGTTAGAAAAACACGTGGGTTCAAGAAGTCTTGATATAAATGAATAAACACCCTATATATATAACCCGAGCG
>NW_013801774.1:0-546 GCF_000517525.1 Limulus polyphemus | reverse complement strand
ACCAGCGTCACGTGACTTCCGCTGTCTTAACAATATCTTTGTGCATTTGTTGAGATATAAACATTAAGAAACAAAAAGTAGCCCTTCATTGTTTGTTGGTTTATGTTTGTTTATATATATATGTTAAATATTTTTAAACTATTTTAGTAGGGAATGAATTTAAGGATCTAAATTAATACTGTTAATTTTTACTTTTGGTGATGCCATAAGACAAACTGATCAAAAGTAGGCTGGACAAGTGTTATTTTTTCCACATTTGAGGTTTATGAATAGAGGTTAAATCTCAAAGACTGTGTACTGGTACTGCTGTGTGGGTTTTATAATCTGAACAGAGATTGAATCTGAAAGACTGCGTACCGGTACTGTTGTGTGGGTTTTATAATCTGAACAGAGGTTAAATCTGAAAGACTGTGTACCGGTACTGCTGTGTGGGTTTTATAATCTGAACAGAGATTGAATCTGAAAGACTGTGTACCAGTACTGCTGTGTGGGTTTTATAATCTGAACAGAGGTTAAATCTGAAAGACTGTGTACTGGGACTGCTAT
>NW_013801773.1:0-544 GCF_000517525.1 Limulus polyphemus | reverse complement strand
CTTTTCTTGTTGTTGTTGTTTTACAATACCATGCAGAAATTTCAGCTGTTAAAGTTTTATCTGTGCTGAAAGATCTGTATGTTACTACTTCGTATCCTAAAATTGCTACTAATTCATCTAATCTCATCCTAGCTTTCAAAAACGCTACAACTACAACTGTAGTCGTTGAAACCTACAGCGCATGCGCGATTGCCAGCTGATTTTCATGCGAAACTAGTAAAGCATTTTGCCGAAAAAAAAAAGTAGCCGAAACTAAACCAGGAGAATAAAAATCAATGCATAAAATGAAGTTTATTATAGTAAGTGAAAATTTTGTTTATGTACACATACACACACATATATATATACAGTGACAGATTAACTGTACTTGGGGTATATATTTTTGTTAACACTACATGTACAGTACACAGTACATTACATTTGCACAACTTACACGCGCGGTGCATAGGCTAATTGGGAAACAAACATAAAATAACTTTAACACGGTGTATTTTGCCGTTTGCTAAAACAAACAGTATAAAACAAATTATATATTGAGAGTTAG
>NW_013801772.1:0-1010 GCF_000517525.1 Limulus polyphemus | reverse complement strand
TACACAAAAAAAAAAGTGCATTGTGTGGTATGCGCATTGATAAAGAGAATCCCAAGAGTTGGCGGTGGGTGTTATTGACTAGCTGCTTTCCCTCTATTCTATTACTACTAAATTAGGGACAGCTAGCGCAGATAGCCATCGAGTAGCTCTGCATGAAATTCCAAATAATCCAAGTTCTCGGGGACTGTTACCAAAAGGTGTTTATCCTGCTTCATATGTTTATTATTGATCATTTATGGTATTTCTATTCTCTATATGTACACCAAATTTTCCAAGTTCATAATATGTTGTGCACCAAGTATCGTTAATTTTAGTGTTTTATCAAAAGAACTTCCTGCAGAGAAGCATTAGGAACGAGTAATACTATAATAGTTTATTTGCATAATGTTTTTCTTTCACTCAGTCCCTTTATCTTGTTCTTGCTTTCGGCCTGTATACACGGTTTCGTCATTAATAAGTATTTCAATCAGATATCACCTTTCTAGAGGTGTAACGTTCAAAATTCATTCATCTTCAGTGACTATATGCTTGAATGCCGAGTGATAATTTGTGTGTTCTTTCAGCAAAATAGTTACCTCGTGCGAATAGTGGGGTTGATCGTCACATTATAATGCCCATACGGCTGAAAGGACTCAAATATGTCTGGGTGCGCCTATATGTGTCGTGGCCGGACTGTGAATCCGATTACTCATGGCACGCATCTGTTGCTGCAAAACACCCTCCGCACTTTGAGGCGTGGATGTGCTATAGAGTGACGGTAAGATCCCTCCCTCTAGCCGAAGAGTTTTCCAGCTGGCTTCACTCAATTCTACCATTTTGCGTAGATAGCCCTAGAGTAGCTTTGTGAAAAATTCTGGAAAAAAACAAATTCCAACTCTTGCTTACATAATCAAGGTTAGAAATAAACAATTTTAATTTAGTTCAAATTAATTTTTACGTGTACTTATTGCTATGTGTAAGCAGGAACATATACATATTTTTTTTCATTTATGTGTTCTGCATTTTTCTTG
>NW_013801771.1:0-545 GCF_000517525.1 Limulus polyphemus | reverse complement strand
GTTAAATCTTGTGTCTTCTTATTGTCAGTACACAGTATCGTTAAATCTTATGTCTTCTTATTGACTGTACACAGTATCGTTAAATCTTGTGTCTTTTTATGTATAGTACACAGTATTGCTAAATCGTGTGTCTTCTTATTTAGAGTACACAGTATTGTTAAATCTTGTGTCTTCTTTTTAAAAGTACACAGTATAGTTAAATCTTGTGTCTTCCTTTTGAAAGTACTCAGTATCGTTAAATCTTCTGTCTTTTTATTGACAGTACACAGTATCGTTAAATCTTGTGTCTTCTTATTGACAGTACACAGTATCGTTAAATCTTGTGTCTTCTTATTGACAGTACGCAGTATCGTTAAATCTTGTGTCTTCTTATTGACAGTACACAGTATCGTTAAATCTTTTGTCTTCTTATTGAGAGTACACAATATTGCTAAATCGTGTGTCTTCTTATTGAGAGTACACAGTATTGTTAAATCTTGTGTCTTCTTATTGACAGTACACAGTATCGTTAAATCTTATGTCTTCTTATTGACAGTACAAATTAT
>NW_013801770.1:0-842 GCF_000517525.1 Limulus polyphemus | reverse complement strand
TTACCTACATGGACATTGTCCTATCAACACACGAATGTAACTGTTGATACCTACGTAGACATTGTTCTATCAACACACGAATGTAACTGTTGATACCTACGTAGACATTGTCCTATCAACACATGAATGTAACTGTTGATACCTACATAGACATTGTCCTATCAACACACGAATGTAACTGTTGATACCTACGTAGACATTGTCCTATCAACACACGAATGTAACTGTTGATACCTACATGGACATTGTCCTATCAACACATGAATAACTGTTGATACCTACATGGACATTGTCCTGTCAATACATGAATAACTGTTGATACCTACATAGACCTTGTCCTATCAACACATGAATAACTGTTGATATCTACATGGACATTGTCCTATCAACACATCAATGTAACTGTTGATACCTACATGGACATTGTCCTATCAACACATGAATAACTGTTGATACCTACATCGACATTGTCCTATCAACACACGAATGTAACTGTTGATACCTACATAGATATTGTCCTATCAACACATGAATATAACTGTTGATACCTACATGGACATTGTCCTATCAACACATGAATTACTGTTGATACCTACGTAGACATTGTCCTATCAACAGATTAATGTAACTGTTGATACCTACGTAGACATTGTCCTATCAACACATTAATGTAACTGTTGATACCTACGTAGACATTGTCCTATCAACACATGAATGTAACTGTTGATACCTACATAGACATTGTCCTATCAACACATGAATAACTGTTGATACCTACATGGACATTGTCCTATCAACACATGAATGTAACTGTTGATACCTACGTAGACATTGTCCTATCA
>NW_013801769.1:0-543 GCF_000517525.1 Limulus polyphemus | reverse complement strand
ATATGGGCTTTATTGTTGTCACTTGTCCACTGAGTTTTAACACATATATAAAAGTACCGTACAAGAATAAAAATTTACGTTTTTATTTTTGCATCTAAATATGATTTGCATAAAACTGTACGTGTACTTCTCAGTGCATAACTTATAAATTAGGCATTGTTTAAACATACATTGATGCTCCTTTTGTATATATGTTATCTTGACTTGTAATTTATCTATAAAATGTATGTAATTTAACTTTATTTAACCCCTTTGCAAAATATCAGAATAAAATATTTATATATCAGTTAGTATGTTTTAATTAAAACAACAACAGAAGTGTGGGTCTTACTAAGTAATGATAGTAAGAAAGAAATTACAAAATTCTTACGATAAACCTAAAGCTATCAAAGTGGTACTACTAGTACGTACAAATGACACAAAGTTTTCCTTATAAATACTAAATCATATTTTTATTATGAACAAAATTATTGAACTTAAAACTGCAAACTTAAATACAAAAGTATATAAAAAAAATCACAAATTCTTACAGTTCAAAATCCT
>NW_013801768.1:0-538 GCF_000517525.1 Limulus polyphemus | reverse complement strand
ACGTACTGGTACAAAACGCAAAACCTTCCATAACTCCTTTAAAACAAACAGTAGGAAGGTAAAACTCTGCATATTACTACGCAACGTTAAAGTGTACCTACATACCGAATTTGGTGAAAAATCATCAATTTAGGACCCTCTGGTAACAAGAAATCGAAAAACAATCAGTAACCAAAAGCTTCACAGCAGTACATATACGCTTTCAGAAAAGCCAATAAAATAGTTACATAAATCGACCACAAAAGTCGCAAAAATGACAATAGAAGGCTAGAATTTTGCATGTAAATATGCAAGTATGCAACGAACCTTACTGGAAAAATTTCGAGAAGATCCGTCCAAATGGAACGACGTACTGGTACAAAACGCAAAACCTTCCATTATTCCTTTAAAACAAACAGTAGGATGGTAAAACTCTGCATATTATTACGCAATGTTAAAGTGTTAAATTGATGATTATTCACCAAATTTTGTATGTAGGTACACTTTAACGTTGCGTAGTAATATGCATCAATTTAGGACCCTCTGGTAACAAGAAATC
>NW_013801767.1:0-721 GCF_000517525.1 Limulus polyphemus | reverse complement strand
TACTTAAAACACAGGCCCACTGGATTGTTCATTACCAAAAACACTGCTGTCAGCCAGCATAGTGCTTACCTCTAATGCTAGCACTCAGGAGGCAAAGGCAGGATCTCTTCTGAGTTGGAGGCCAGCCTGGTCTACATAGTGAGTTCCAGGACAGCCAGGGCTAGAGAGAGACCCCAATAAGGATAAATATAAACTGTCAAGTGTTTACTAATATCATGTGAGCAATATTACTAATATAAAGATAAATATTAACTATCAAGTGTTTACTAATACCATGAGAGCGATATTACTACAAAAAAGATAAATATAAACTGTCAAGTGTTTACTAATACCTTGAGAGCGATATTACTACAATAAAGATAAATATTAACTGCCAAGTGTTTAGTAATACCTTGAGAGCGATATTACTACAATAAAGATAAATATTAACTGCCAAGTGTTTACTAATACCATGAGAGCGACATCACTACAATAAAGATAAATATAAACTGTCAAGTGTTTACTAACACCATGTGAGTGATATTACTACAATAAAGATAAATATTAACTGCCAGGTGTTTACTAATACCATGAGAGCGACATCACTACAATAAAGATAAATATAAACTGTCAAGTGTTTACTAATACCATGTGAGCAATATTACTAAAATAAAGATAAATATTAACTATCAAGTGTTTACTAATACTATCAGAGTGATATTACTACAATAAAGATAAATAT
>NW_013801766.1:0-546 GCF_000517525.1 Limulus polyphemus | reverse complement strand
TTGCCCGTTCAATGCTATAAACATCAACACAATACAGACTTTTAACAACTCCTGCCAGTACCACGATAGATACAACAACACATTAAAGACTTTCAACAACCTGTGCCAGTACCAGGTTAGCTACAAAAACACATAAAATACTTACAACAACTCCTGTCAGTATCAGAAAAGATACAACAACACATTAAAGACTTACAACGACCCCTGTCCGTTCAAGGCAAGAAACAACAACACAATAACGACTTATAACAACTCCTGCCTGTACCAGGTTAGATACAACAACACATTAAAGACTCTTAACAACCCGTGCCAGAACCAGGTTGGATACAAAAACAAATAAAATACCTACAACAACTCCTGCCAGTATCAGGTTAGATACAACAACACATTAAAGACTTTCAACAACCTGTGCCAGTACCAGGTTAGATACAAAAACAAATAAAATACTTACAACAATTCCTGCCAGTATCAGGTTAGATACAACAACACATTAAAGACTTACAACTACCCCTGTCCGTTCCAGGTTAGAAACAGTAACACATTAAA
>NW_013801765.1:0-546 GCF_000517525.1 Limulus polyphemus | reverse complement strand
GATGACGAGTTGATACATAGTTGATAGTGATACATGGTTGATGATGAGTTGATACATAGTTGATAGTGATACATGGTTGATGATGAGTTGATACATAGTTGATAGTGATTCATGGTTGATACATAGTTGATAGTGATACATGGTTGATAGTGAGTTGATACATGGTTGATGATGAGTTGATACATAGTTGATAGTGATACATGGTTGATAGTGAGTTGATACATGGTTGATGATGAGTTGATACATAGTTGATAGTGATACATGGTTGATAGTGAGTTGATACATAGTTGATAGTGAGTTGATACATGGTTGATAGTGAGTTGATACATGGTTGATGATGAGTTGAAACATGGTTGATCATGAGTTGATACATAGTTGATAGTGATACATGATTGATGATGAGTTGATACATGATTGATGATGAGTTGATACATAGTTGATAGTGATTCATGGTTGATGATGAGTTGATACATAGTTGATAGTGATACATGGTTGATGATGAGTTGATACATAGTTCATAGTGATACATGGTTGATAGTGAGTTGA
>NW_013801764.1:0-546 GCF_000517525.1 Limulus polyphemus | reverse complement strand
CACCACGTGTCTTGTGTGTTACATTCTACACCAAGTGTCTTGTTGTTACATTTTACACCAAGTGTCTTGTTGTTACATTCTACACCACGTGCCTTGTTGTTACATTCTACACTACGTGTCTTGTGTGTTACATTCTACACCACGTGTCTTGTGTGTTACATTCTACACCAAGTGTCTTGTTGTTACATTCTACACCACGTGTTCTTGTTGTTACATTCTACACCAAGTGTCTTGTTGTTACATTCTACACCAAGTGTCTTGTTGTTACATTCTACACCACGTGCCTTGTTGTTACATTCTACACCAAGTGTCTTGTTGTTACATTCTACACCAAGTGTCTTGTTGTTACATTCTACACCACGTGCCTTGTTGTTACATTCTACACCACGTGTCTTGTTGTTACATTCTACACCACGTGCCTTGTTGTTACATTCTACACCACGTGCCTTGTTGTTACATTCTACACCAAGTGTCTTGTTGTTACATTCTACACCACGTGTTCTTGTTGTTACATTCTACACCAAGTGTCTTGTTGTTACATTCTAC
>NW_013801763.1:0-546 GCF_000517525.1 Limulus polyphemus | reverse complement strand
GGTTTTACAAAAAATTATGCACTTGAAACTCACTTAAAAACTGTGCACTCAGAAAAAAGACCTTATCCATGTGATTTGTGTGAAAAAAAGTTCAAGAGAACATCAAATTTAAGAATTCATTTAAGGGTTCATACTGGCGAACGGCCTTATGAGTGTGAAATTTGTGAAAAACAATTTAGAACTGCCTTTGCCTACAAAAAACATAGGCGAGGAATTCATAAAATAAAGTGAAAATATATTACAAGAATTGGGTTAGTTTTTAAACTAACCCCAATCATGTTTGTTAAAAATGAAATGGTTTTAAAATTTTTATGTTTACTTCTGTAACTTCTCTTAATATTTTGAATTTTCTGTTTGATATATTTATACAATAATGTGATAAATATGTACGTTTTATTTGTGACTTGTAATAAAATAAAAAATTTACATATACTTGAGATATCTATATTTATTTTAAAAACTGATTTGTACAATAGTGCTTTGTTATTAGTGGTATGTGAGACATGTTGACATAGGTGAAAGAAAATTATTAGTAAAATATTTCCT
>NW_013801762.1:0-217 GCF_000517525.1 Limulus polyphemus | reverse complement strand
ACTTCACCATCATCAACTCTTTTGGTCGGCTTGACTTCAGCCCAATGGCACCTAATTAGTTTCAACCTCTCTTTTAACAGTTACCGGAACTTGGCCTTTGTTGTTCCCAAACGTCATTTTATCAAAATCAATTACAAACTTCCTTGGTAATAGATAGTCCAATCCTAATATGCATTCGTCTTCAATGTCAGCCAAGTATACTTCCTGTCTGTCCTTT
>NW_013801761.1:0-546 GCF_000517525.1 Limulus polyphemus | reverse complement strand
CCGGGCGCAGTAGTAAAGAGTAGAAAATACTTGCACTGTTATGTAGGTGTTAATTTCACAAATTGCCACAGAGTAAGCTTTGTCTTGACATCAAGAACAGTTACTTAAGTTTAGTTTTGTTGGCATTAAGAGCATTACTAAAATATATAAGACAGATATTAATTTGTTGCTAACTTTAAAAACAGATTCAAAAAAGTGAAGCAGCTATAGAAAGGTTTGATTGTGTTATATCAATGCGATTTTGAATATTCGACTCAGCAATTCATGTGACAACCCAACTAAAATGTTGGGCGTAGAAAACAAGGTACAACTAGACAATACTAAAACTTCTGTGTTGTACGACAATACTTAGATTTATCATTGGACTCTCATAAAATTCGAAATGTGCAGGATGAAAGCCGAACCAAAATTGACTTATACTCTATTGCAATTGGAGCAGTTCTAAGACAGAAACTAATCACACACACACACACAGATAAAGTGGAAAAGAAAGAAAACGTTTCTGTAGTTTCAGCCAGTCATATGAAAATGACTGCAAAATAATAA
>NW_013801760.1:0-546 GCF_000517525.1 Limulus polyphemus | reverse complement strand
TTACCTAATGTAAAAATAAAGTAAATACACGTAGTTATAAACAATATCACTAGACACGTAGTTATAAACAAGATCACTAGTCACGTAGTTATAAACAAGATCACTAGTCAAGTAGTTATAGATCACTAGACACGTAGTTATAGATCACTAGCCACGTAGTTATAAACAAGATCACTAGTCACGTAGTTATCGATCACAAGACACGTACTTATAAACAAGAGCACTAGACACGTAGTTATAGATCACTAGATACGTAATTATAAACACGATCACTAGTCACGTAGTTATAGATCACTAGTCACGTAATTATAGATCACTAGTCACGTAGTTATAAACAAGATAATAAAAAGCAGTGTTAAAACAACAATGATTTAAGGAGTTTAGTTTACCTGTTGTAGTTATAGATCACTAGTCACGTAGTTATTGATCACTAGTCACGTAGTTATAGATCACTAGTCACGTAGTTTAGTTTACCTGTTGTAGTTATAGTTCACTAGTCACGTAGTTTAGTTTACCTGTTGTAGTTATAGATCACAAGTCACGTAG
>NW_013801759.1:0-764 GCF_000517525.1 Limulus polyphemus | reverse complement strand
GGTGTAGTAAATAATTCTACATACTGTACCCAATCCCTGGTGCAGTAAATACTCTACATAGTTAACCCTATTCCTGGTGTAGTAAATACTCTACATGTTGTACCTATCTCGGGTGCAGTAAATACTCTACATACTGTACCCTATTCCTTGTTCAGTAAATACTCTACATAGTGTACCCTATCCCTGGTGCAGTAAATGCTCTACATAGTGTACCCTATCCCTGGTGTACTAAATACTCTAAATTTTGTACCTGTCCCTGGTGCAGTAAATACTCTACATATTCTACCTATCACTGGTACAGTAAATACTCTACATACTGTACCCTATCTCTGGTGCAGTAAATACTCTACATACTGTACCCTATCCAGGTGCACTAAATACTGTACATAGTGTACCCTATCCCTGGTGCAGTAAATGCTCTACATAGTGTACCCTATACCTGGTGTACTAAATACTATAAATATTGTACCTGTCCCTGGTTCAGTAAATAGTCTACATATTGTACCTATCCCTTGTGTAGTAAAAACTCTAAGAGTGTACTATATCTTTGGTGCAGTAAATACTCTACATATTGTACATATCCCTGGTGCAGTAAATACTCTACATACTGTATCTGTCACTGGTGCAGTAAATACTATACATACTGTACCCTATTCCTGCTGTAGTAAATACTATTCATAGTGTACCCTCTCCCTTGTGCAGTAAATACTCTATAAAGTGTACCCTATCCCTGGTGTAGTAACTACTCTACATATTGTACCTGT
>NW_013801758.1:0-696 GCF_000517525.1 Limulus polyphemus | reverse complement strand
GTTACACCTAGGTCTTTATGGAGTAGTTGTACCAAGTAAGGCTAAAGATGAGTATGGTGGTTAGAAATCGGTAACTAGAGTACACCTATGTGTTCGTGGACTTGTTGTACCAAATAACGCTAAAGTTGAGTATGGGGATTACACATTAGGTAACTAGAGTTCACCTAGGTGTTCATGGAGTAGTTGTACCAAGTAAGGCTAAAGATGAGTATGGTGGTTATAAATTCGGAAACTAGAGTTACACACCTAGGTGTTCATGGAGTAGTTGTACCAAGTAAGGCTAAAGATGAGTATGATGGATATAAATGCGGTAACTATAGTTACACCTAGGTATTTATGGAGTATTTGTACCAAGTAAGGCTAAAGATAAGTATGGTGGCTATAAATTCTATAACTAGGCGTTTATGGAGTAGTTGTACCAAATAACGCTAAAGATGAGTATGGGGTTACACATTCGGTAACTAGAGTTACACCTAGGTGTTCGTGGAGTAGTTGTACTAAGTAAGGCTAAATATGAGGATGGTGGTTATAAATTCGGTAACTAGAGTTACACCTAAGTGTTCATGGGGTTGTTGTACCTAGTAAGGCTAAAGAGGAATATGGTGGTTATAAATTCAGTAACTCGAGTTACACCTAAATGTTCATGGAGTAGTTGTACCCAGTAAGGCTAAAGATGAGTATGGTGGTTATAAATTG
>NW_013801757.1:0-578 GCF_000517525.1 Limulus polyphemus | reverse complement strand
CAGCTTTCAGAGAAGTTTGAGGGACTTTGCTGGCACTGTAACAAACCTGGGCACAAGAGAGCTCAATGCTGGCAACTTCAACACAGGGAAGATGCTACGGCAGGAAAGGCTGCTTCCCAGAAAGGTTGTTGGAATTGTGGAGAGCAAGGACATATGAGGAGCCAGTGTAAGAAGAATACTACCAATAAGTCAGCCTCAGGGAGACCAGTAGTGGTTGGTGTTGAGGGATGCCCACCAACCCCCATCATGAAAGTCCCAATAGCTAGGTGTAAAATGTCAAGCACACATAGTGTCTACGTGACAGGAAAGCTGGATGGACAAAAGTGCAACTTTGTCATAGATTCTGCATCTCAGCAAACCCTTGTGAATATCAAGATGTTAGATCACAAAGGGGTACCAGAAGCCATACAGAAGCTCTGTGGTGTGACAGGACATTATGCAAGGTTGTGGGGACCAGTGTGGGTAACTATTGAGCTTATGGGCAGGAAGTGTGTAGTTAATTTTGATAAAATGACATTTGGGAACAACAAAGGCCAAATTCCGGTAAGTGTTAAAAGAGATGTTGAGCTAACCAGGTG
>NW_013801756.1:0-354 GCF_000517525.1 Limulus polyphemus | reverse complement strand
CCACTTCACCATCATCAACTCTTTCAGTCATTTTGACTTCAGCTTGATGGCACCTGGTTAGTTCAACCTCTCTTTTAACATTTACTGGAATTTGGCCTTTGTTGTTCCAAAACGTCCAATTATTTCCAGTGATTGTCCCTTCAAGCTCGTTGCCAGATATACTGCTTCCAGCTCCTCCGTCCATCCATTCATCTCTGCCAGTAGCTCAATTTGTGCTCTATATGCTTCCGATGGTGCTTTCCCGTTGTATTCCTGTGGCTTCCTTCTTACTGAATCACTCCTATTACTGACATTCATATCTGGGATGTGACTTCTAACAGGACTGGAGATGTCTGCATTAGGGTTTAGCTGCAG
>NW_013801755.1:0-547 GCF_000517525.1 Limulus polyphemus | reverse complement strand
GGGGGCGTTATAATGTGACGGTCAATCCCACTATTCGTTAGTAAAAGAGTAGCCCAAGAGATGGCGGTGGATGGTGATGACTTCCCTCTAATCTTATACTGCTAAATTAGGGACGGCTAGCGCAGATAGCCCTCGTGTAGCTTTACGCGTAATTCACAACAAACAAACTAACTTAAGTAAATAACGTGTTACTAAACACAAAACTACAGAAATGGGCTATCTTTGTTATGCCAACCACGAGTATCGAAACATGATTTTGAACGTTATAAGCCCTTAGACTTACCGTCGAGCCACTTGGGAACTACATGAAAAGTTATTTCTTAAATTTTGTATTTTAACTAAAACAGATATTTCTGAAATGCTGAATTTTTGGGTTCCGAAGAGAACAGATCACGGTGTTAATAAATTAAAACAAATATAGTATATATTGAAAACATAAAACTCACGAGAGGAAACAAGACCTTAATAAATATGAGTTTTTCTTAAGAAGAAGTAAAATATTTCTTATGGGTTAGGAAAAAATAGAATACTGGAAAATGATTTTTGA
>NW_013801754.1:0-546 GCF_000517525.1 Limulus polyphemus | reverse complement strand
TAGGTGTTCAAGGAGTAGTTGTACCAAGTAAGGCTACAGATGGGTATGGTGGTTATAAATACTGTAACTAGAGTTACACCTAGGTGTTCATGGAGTAGTTGTATCAAGTAAGGATAAAGATGAATATGGTGGTTATAAATTCGGTAACTAGAGTTACACCTAAGTGTTCGTGGAGTTGGTGTACCAAATAATGCTAAGGATGAGTATGGTGGTTATAAATTCGGGAACTATAGTTACACCTAGGTGTTCATAGAGTAGTTGTGCCAGGTAAACCTAAAGATGAGTATGGTGGTTATAAATTCGGTAACTAGAGTTACACCTAGGTATTCGTGGAGTTGTTGTACCAAATAACGCTAAAGATGAGTATGTTGGTTACATGTTGTGAATCAAGAGTTACATCTAGGTATTCGTAGAGTTGTTGTACCAAATAACGCTAAAGTGAGTATGGTGGTTATATATTCGGTAACTAGAGATACACCTAGGTGTTTATGGAGTAGTTGTACCAAGTAAGGCTACAGATGAGTATAGTGGTTATAAATACTGTAA
>NW_013801753.1:0-546 GCF_000517525.1 Limulus polyphemus | reverse complement strand
AAAATCCGATTTTATAACTCAGATTTCCTTTATTCCATGATTCCTGAATCATTATCCAATACTAACAGATCTTATAACTCTAATTTCCTTTATTCCTTGTGTCTTGAATCATTATCCTATACGAACACATCTTATAACTCTGATTTCCTTTATTCCTTGTGTCTTGAATCATTGTCCACTACCAACTGATTTTATAACACAGATTTCCTTCATTCCTTGTGTCTTGAATCATTGTCCAATACGAACAGATCTTATAACTCAGATTTCCTGGTATTCCTTGTGTCGTGAATCATTATCCAATACTAACAGATCTTATAACTCAGATTTCCTTTATTCCTTGTGTCTTGAATCATTGTCCAAAACGAACATCTCTTATAACTCAGATTTCCTTTATTCCTTGTGTCTTGAATCATTATCCTATACGAAAACATCTTATAACTCAGATTTCCTTTATTCCTTGTTTCACTAATCTTTGTCCAATACGAACAAATCTTATAACTCAGATTTCCTTTTTTCCTTGTGTGTCTTGAATCATTGTCCAATACG
>NW_013801752.1:0-999 GCF_000517525.1 Limulus polyphemus | reverse complement strand
CAGTCAAACTTAGTGCTAGATAATAAGTTATCTAGACTGGTAGGTTTAATCATATGTCTCTGTCAGTCAAAACTTAGTGCTAGATAATAAGTTACCTAGACTGGTAGGTTTAATCATATGTCTCTGTTAGTCAAACTTAGTGCTAGATAATAAGTTACCTAGACTGGTAGGTTTAATCGCACTAAGTTTTGACTGACAGAGACATATGATTAAACCTACCAGTCCAGGTAACTTATTATCTAGCACTAAGTTTGACTGACAGAGACATATGATTAAACCTACCAGTCTAGGTAACTTATTATCGAGGACTAGGTTTGACTGACAGAGACATGTTCGATAATAAGTTACCTAGACTGGTAGGTTTAATCATATGTCTTTTTGATTGACAGAGACATATGATTAAACCTGCCAGTCAAGGTAACTTATTATCGAGCACTAAGTGTTGACTGACAGCTTAGTACTCGATAATAAGTTACCTAGACTGGTAGGTTTAATCATGTGTCTCTGTCAGTCAAAACTTAGTGCTCGATAACAAGTTACCTAGACTGGTAGGTTTAATCACATATCTCTGTCAGTAAAAACATAGTGCCTGATAATAAGTTACCTAGACTGGTAGGTTTAATCATATGTCTTTGTCAATCAAAACTTAGTGCTCGATAATAAGTTACCTAGACTGGTAGATTTAATCATATGTCTCTGTCAGTCAAACTTAATGCTAGATAATAAGTTACCTTGACTGGTAGGTTTAATCATATGTCTCTGTCAGTCAAACTTAGTGCTCGATAATAAGTTACCTAGATTGGTAGGTTTAATTATGTGTCTCTGTCAGTCAAAACTTAGTGCTCGATAATAAGTTACCTAGACTGGTAGGTTTAATCACATGTCTCTGTCAGTCAAAACTTAGTGCTCGATAATAAGTTATTTAGACTGGTAGGTTTAATCATGTGTCTCTGTCAGTCAAAACTTAGTGCTCGATAATAAGTTACCTATTCTGGTAGG
>NW_013801751.1:0-1070 GCF_000517525.1 Limulus polyphemus | reverse complement strand
AAATATATACATACCTTTCAACTGTTCTTAGAAATCCACTATAAAAGCCGTGCTGTTTTTATGCAAAATTTCACGTCTTTATCTTTTCACATATAGTTTATTATTAATTTTAAATTTTCCTTTCAAATTCTTTGTCTATTATATTCTATTCCAATATGTTAACTGATGTCCAGGGGGCTTTATAAATGTATTTCAGCAGACTCCCCACAGAATACATTGCCCAAACAAGCTGGGGCTAATACACTCCATCTTGTTTATAACCTTCCAAAATCCAGGCGGCAAGTTAAACTTATAAAAATAATTAAACTATTCAAATATAAGTTTTAAAACACATATAGTACATAATTAGCTAAACTATAAAAGTGAGACCTAAATATAACTTAATTGTCTATCTAAGTATAGCGACTATAGCCCTTATGGTGGTTTCTTATCTAAATATGGGCTATAGTCATCAAGCAGACAACAATACGAATTTTTCTTATTGTGAACACGTAACTGTTGGTTAATATGAAATGGACGTACAGCCATTATTTGAGTATAGTGTAAACTGAGCTCATTCTAATGACTATATATACTTGTTGACACTACTACATGTACATTGTAGATCTCAAGCCAAAGTGTAGAAGGTAGACGTTGTAGCTGTCAAGGGTTGGAAAATATATTTCCCTTTGCTGGTGAATATACTTGTAGAACTCCAGATATCAGTGTCAGTTAGGTCAAATATATGTAGAAGAAACTCATGTATATTGTGGCTGCTAAAGTGGATCATGTCATAAGCAAACTGCAGCTTAAAACTTTTTTGAAAGGTTTTCTTTGAAACAAAGTAATTAAAATTTAGATAACATAAACATTCATATTATATCAATGACATATGTTGATATTAAGGTAGTAAGTACCATACACAGAAATAAATTTAAAAATGACACCGTTAGTTGCCAGTAGTCAACAGGATATATGACGGACATGTTGAGCTACATTTTAATACAACGCCAAAAGACCATATATGTAGCATTTACTAAACGACTCATTCAAAGTTTTATGCATAGTACGAATTTGTGAAATAATTATGA
>NW_013801750.1:0-547 GCF_000517525.1 Limulus polyphemus | reverse complement strand
TATCGTTAGTAGTGTATAACAGATATTGATTTTTGTATTTTACTGTCGTTAATAGTTTATATCAGATATTAATTAGTGGGTTGTACTATCGTTGGTGGTGTATAGCAGATGTTAATTTGTGTATTGTACTATCGTTACTGGTGTATATCAGGTATTAATTTGTGGGTTGTATCTAACAACCCACAAATATCTTATTGTATCTTCTTGTATCTAACCTGGTACTGGCAGGGGATGTTTTAAGTCTATAATGTGTTGTTGTATCTAACCTAGTACTTGTAGGGTTTGTTGTAAGTCTTTAATAAGTTGTTGTAACTAATCTATAACTGGCAGTCGTTATTCTTAAATTTTTAATCTCTTGTTTTTAACATAGACTTTGCAAGGGTTTTTGTAAGTCATTAATGTGTTCTTGTATATAACTTAGTATCTGCAGGGGTTGTTGTAAGTCTTTAATCTCTTGTTGTATCTAACCTGGTACTTGAAAGGGATGTTGTAAGTCTTTAATATGTTGTTGTATCTAACCTAGTTCTTGTAGGGGTTGTTGTAAGTC
>NW_013801749.1:0-546 GCF_000517525.1 Limulus polyphemus | reverse complement strand
AAATGGGAATAACCTTAATAGTATTATGAAGGAAAGGGATTTTGGTGTAATAGTCGATCAGTCTCTAAAGCCATCCAAAAAAAAAAGAGTTAGAGGGAATCTAATTGAAGTGTTTAAGATTATAAAGAGAATTGATAGTGTTGATGCATCATCTTTTTTCATATTTAACAATGAGAATAGTAGAACTAGGGGACACAAATATAAATTCTGGCAGGATACGAGTCATCTTCAACTAAGACAGTTTTATTTTTCTTATGAGGTAGTTGGCCTTTGGAATGGGTTGTCTTCAGATGTTGTAGAGGCAGTAAATTTAAGTGAGTTTAAGTAAAAGCTTGATAAGTATATGAAAGATAAGGGCTGGGTTTAAGATTTTTTAATTTAGTTTAGAGGAAGGAATGGCCGAGATGGACCAATAGGTCTCATGTTGTCCCAAAATATTATGTTATGTTAAATATAAATAGAATGTATTACAAAAAACAATAAAATTGGTTTAAATCATTTTTAATAAAAGAAAGTGATATACCAACATTTCATACTAGCTGATTA
>NW_013801748.1:0-546 GCF_000517525.1 Limulus polyphemus | reverse complement strand
GTGTTTTCTTACAGGCAGTACACACTATCGTTGAATATTGTGTCTTCTTATTGACAGTACACAGTATCGTTAAATCTTGTGTCTTCTTTTTGACAGTACACAGTATCGTTAAATATTGTGTATTCTTATTGAAAGTACACAGTATCGTTAAATCTTGTGTCTTCTTATTGACAGTACACAGTATCGTTAAATCTTGTGTCTTTTTATTGACAGGACACATTATTGTTAAATCTTGTGTCTTCTTATTGACAGTACACAGTATCGTAAAATCTTGTGTCTTCTTATTGACAGTACACAGTATCGTAAAATCTTGTGTCTTCTTATTGACAGGACACATTATTGTTAAATCTTGTGTTTTCTTACTGACAGTACACATTATCGTTGAATATTGTGTATTCTTATTTACAGTACACAGTATCGTTAAATCTAGTGTCTTCTTATTGACAGTACACAGTATCGTTAAATCTTGTGTCTTCTTTTTGACAGTACACAGTTTCGTTAAATCTTGTGTCTTCTTATTGACAGTACACAGTATTGTTAAATCTT
>NW_013801747.1:0-546 GCF_000517525.1 Limulus polyphemus | reverse complement strand
TACTTATAGCATCAGTTTTAACGCGGGAGTACTCAGATATAAACTTCACTGAAAACAGGTGCACACGATTATACTTATAGCATCAGTTTTAACGCGAGAGTACTCAGACATAAACTTCTCTGAAAACAGGTGCACACGATTATACTTATAGCATCAGTTTTAACGCGAGAGTACTCAGATATAAACTTCACTGAAAAAAAAGTACACATGATTATACTTATAGCATCAGTTTTAACATGTTTTTGTTTTGACTTTTTGATAAAAGCCTTAACAGCCGTGAAAATAATTTTCATGTTTAAGTCGTTAATTCAGAAGTAAAAAGGGAGTCATTAAAATACTTGAAGAAAGAAAGCTTGTTCTTGGTCAACTTGTTGTGATCGAGTTCTAATAGATTTCGGTTAACTGAAACGATATTGGTTTTTAAATGAAGAAGTAGTGAACTTTATGCATTTAATATTATTGAACCATACACAGTTAATCGTAGTGAACCATATCCATTTAATATTATTGAACCATACACAGTTAATATTATTGAACCATACACAG
>NW_013801746.1:0-546 GCF_000517525.1 Limulus polyphemus | reverse complement strand
AGGTGCTGGATAACAAAGGAGTACCAGAAGCTGTACAGAAGCTCTGTGGTGTGACAGGACATTCTGCAAGGTTGTGGGGACCAGTGTTGGTAACTATCGAGCTCATGGGCATGAAAAATAGACAGAAAGTATAATTGGCTGACATTGAAGACCAATGTATATTAGGATTGAACTATCTACTACCGAGGAAGTGTGTAGTTAACTTCGAGAAAATGACTGTTGGAAACAACAAAGGCCAGACTCCAGTAAGTGTTGCTACATCCGTTGATCTGCATGTCACAGCACTTAAATCAACTACAACTGTGTCAGAGAAGATAATTTGGGGAAGGATAAAAGAACATCCCCATGGAAGCCCAATGCTTGTAGAAGCAGTGGGAGACCCATCCAGGCCAGCGGATTTGAAGAGTGGAAGGTCACTTGTAGCAGGTCGTCAAGTAGTACCTATAACAGTGACCAATTTCTCTGAATATGAGCAGACACTTAAGGAAGGGGCATTGTTGGGTGTGTGCCAGGAAGTAGAGCCAGTCAATGTTAAAGAAAGGAATG
>NW_013801745.1:0-1638 GCF_000517525.1 Limulus polyphemus | reverse complement strand
GGGGACCAGTGTGGGTGACTATTAAGCTCTTGGGCATAAAGGACAGACAGAAAGTATACTTGGCTGACATGGAAGACGAATGCATATTATGATTGGACTATCTACTACCGAGGAAGTTTTTAATTGATTTTGATAAAATGACGTTTGGGAATAACAATGGCCAAGTTCCGGGAACTGTTAAAAGAGAGGTTGAACTAATTAGGTGCCATCAAGGTGAAGTCAAAGTGACTGAAGAAGTTGATGATGATGAAGTGGAACCAAATATAGATATCAAAGCAGAACAGGAGAAAGACCTAGATTTGAAGCCAGTGATTGATTTCCTAAAAGTAAGTGTTTTGCGCCCTGCTTGGGAGAAGGCGTCTTGTCTAAGCCCTGTGACAAAGAAATATTGGGTGCAATGAGACCAGTTAAAGCTTAGAGATGGGAAAATACAGATGGGAAAGTGACGACTTGGCAAACAGTTATACCGAGGAAGTTAAGGGAAGTTATGCTGCGTCATTCCCATGATAATTTAACAGGAGAAAATCTCGGAATTCAGAAGACATTGAGTCACCTACGACAAAGATTTTATTCGATAGGTATGAGGCGAGATGTGGAAGAATGGTGCCGGACATGCAGTACATGTAGTACAGCAGCGTCTTTTGTTCTGTTGTTCACTTCATTCCAACTGAAATGTTCTGGACCTTGATAACGCCAAAGCCTGTTTGGTTTACTTCGCCGACCACATTTTATCAGGAAAGTCACGTCTGAGAGACGATCCACTATGTCATATGGGCCTTCACATGGAGAAGACAACTTAGGAGACTTCCCTTTGGTCTTCCTGGGATTATACAACCACACCTTGTCTCCTGGTACAAAGCTGACTTCATTAGATCTCTTATCATAACATAACTTCATCGAATCAGCAGACGTTTTCAAGTTTGAACGCAATTGATGGTGAATATCATCCATCCTTTCCGATAACACTTTTACAAACTCTGACACATTTTCAGGCAATTCTTCATAAGGTGGGCGTCCTGTTAACAGATCCATTGGCAATCGAAGTTACCGACCAAACATTAACTTTGCTGGAGTGTATCCGGTGGTTTCATGCTCTGCTGTCTTATAGGCCACCAGTAGTGGAGGTAGTAAGACATCCCAGTCATCTTGGCAGCTATTACAAAACTTTGCCAATTCCTGTCCCAGTGTCCAGTTTTCTACCATCCTATCGGATTGTGAGTGAAGTGGCATTGTCCTGGTCTTTCGTATGCCTAACAATTTGCAGCATTCATGGAACACAGCTGATTTAAATTTACAGCCTTGATCTGAATGCAGTTCGTTTGGCATACCAAATCTGAAGAAGAAATCACTAATAGCCGAAAGTTCCTGATTTAGTATTGTATATGCCTCAAGCCACTTGGTGAAATAGTCCATCACCACACAAATGTACTATTTCCAGCACGAGTTTGGGGCAAAGGACCAGCAATGTCAACGGCTACTCTTTCCATTGGTGCGCCAACTTGATATAACTTCATTGGAGCATGTCCCTTATGCTTGGGTCCCCTTTTAGCACAACATGTACTGCAGGTCCTGCACCATTCTTCCACGTCTTGCCTCATACCTATTCAGTAAAATCTCTGCCGTAGGTGACACAATGTA
>NW_013801744.1:0-546 GCF_000517525.1 Limulus polyphemus | reverse complement strand
ATTTGTTAAAGTGCTAGCAAACTCCCTCAAACTTCTCTGAAAGCTGACCTTGAATCCAGATGACTGTACCAACCTTGGTACCTCTATGCTGGACTTAACGTAGAATTCAAATTCAAGAGCTCTGGCCATTGCATCCTGCATAGTAGAGGGGTGTGCTTGCTTCACTTGTATCTTAAGTTGTGGAGTGTCCAAGGCGTCTACAAACTGATCTCTCAGCAACAAGTTGAGGAGATCGGGTGGTGCAGTTGGGTAGGCCTTGTTTGCCATACTTTCCAAGTCCTGTGCCAGCTCTTGCAGACTCTACCCTTTAGCATGGACTCTCGTCCTAAACCTAGCCCTGTAGACTTCAGACTGATTTTGGGTTCCATACCCGGGTTCTAGAGCCGCTACCAGTGCTCTATAGTTGTGCCTGTCGTCTGCTGACAACTGTCCAAGTATTTCCGGTGGTTGTCCTTTCAAGCTCGTTGCCAGATATACTCCTTTCTGCTCCTCTGTCCATCCATTCATCTCTGCCAGTAGCTCAAACTGTGCTCTCTATGCTTCCCA
>NW_013801743.1:0-770 GCF_000517525.1 Limulus polyphemus | reverse complement strand
ATAACTTTGAAGCTAATTGTTAAATAAACATCACTAGCGGTATATATACTACAACTAGCTATGTGAGGCCTTTTTATTACAACTTTCAAGCTAATTGTTAAATAAACATCAGTAGCAGTGTATATACAACAACTAGCTGTGTGAGGCCTTTTTATTATGACTTTCAAGCTAATTGTTAAATAAACATCAGTAGCAGTGTATATACTACAACTAGCTATGTGAGGCCTTTTTCTATATATTAATATATATAATTGTTAAATAAACATCAGTAGCAGTGTATATACTACAACTAGCTATGTGAGGCCTTTTTATTATAACTCTGAAGCTAAATGCTAAATAAACATCAGTAACAGTGTATATACTACAACTAGCTATGTGAGGCTTTTTAATTATAACTTTCAAGATAAATGTCAAATAAACATCGGTAGCTCACGTTATTTGACATGGCTTTACAACTCACTTTCTTAAAATAGGGTGGAAATTCAGTTTATCATGTGTAGTGTGGTAATGACTTTCGTTCCATGATTCTTAGTAGCTCTCTTTTATTCCATGTTAAGCTACTTGCAGTTTTATACTAAACTGTTACATACGTTCTTAGTCTGTCACTTCAACTTGTATCTAACTGTTACATACGTTCTTAGTCTGTCCCTTCAACTTGTATCTAACTGTTACATACGTTCTTAGTCTGTTACACTAACTTGTGTCTAACTGTTACATACGTTCTTAGTCTGTCACTTCAACTTGTGTCTAACTGTTACATACGTTCTTAG
>NW_013801742.1:0-546 GCF_000517525.1 Limulus polyphemus | reverse complement strand
ATATGGAAGGTGATCAAAGATATGCAGAATATGATGAGTTCTTGGTACGAAGTGAAAGGGAACTGTATAAAATGAGTTATAAAACGTACAAGGGTAACGCAGGTGAGAATTTTCATTCCGTAGATATAACAAATTATAAATATAACTTGTCATGATATACATTTATTTATCGCTATCTACCAATGATAAATGGTACTAAAGTACATTATCTTTAAGAGGATGTACAATGTTTTTGAGAAATAGTTGAGGGTTTAGAACAGATAAAAGGATTCTAAGAACTAATGTTTGGTTTTTGTGAGAATCATTTCTTAAAGAAAGTAAAAATAAAAGTAGATTTTGATAATCAACAGAAGAATACAAACACATAATTTATAAAAATATCTGAGTAAAGCATACATTACATGACCTAAAATTCTGACGCAACAATCGGATTTCGTGAGTCAACGTTTTGATGATATTCTTATTGCGTTGTTTTTAGGGGACTCTCTTTCAACCCACAATAACATGATGTTTTCCACCAGGGACAGAGATAATGATAAATGGGAG
>NW_013801741.1:0-546 GCF_000517525.1 Limulus polyphemus | reverse complement strand
TATATAACCACCATACTCATCTTTAGCCTTACTTGGTACAACTACTCCATGAACACTTGGGTGTAACTCTAGTTACCGAATTTATATCCACCATACTCATCTTTAGCCTTTATTGGAACAATTACTCTATGAACACTTAGGTTTAACTCTGGTTACCGAATTTATAACCCCCATACTCATCTTTAGCCTTACTTGGTACAACTAATCCATGAACACCTAGGTGTAACTCTAGTTACCGAATTTATAACCACCATACTCATCTTTAGTCTTACTTGGTACAACTACTGCATCAACACCTAGGTGTAACTCTAGTTTCCGATTTTATGACCACCATACTCATCATTAGCCTTCTTTGGAACAATTACTCCATGAACCATTAGGTTTATTTCTGGTTACCGAATTTATAACCCCCATACTCATCTTTAGTGTTATTTGGTACAACAACTCCACGAACACTTAGGTGTAACTGTAGTTATCGAATTTGTAACCACCATACTCATCTGTAGCGTTATTTGGTACAACAACTAAAGGAATACCTAGGTATAA
>NW_013801740.1:0-546 GCF_000517525.1 Limulus polyphemus | reverse complement strand
GTGGTTGTAAAAATTGTATAAACATCGAAATAGTAATATCTTTTTCTTCGAGATATTAAGATAATTATTGAGTTATAGAAACGGAAATAGTGAAGAAAAAATATTGGCCAACATTAAGATGATTACTGAGATAATGTTTCAATTTATTCTGCTAAAATATAATCATATAATCTAGCAGCTTATATTAAATAACTTTTCTGTTGTATTGATCAAACGATGGGTTAATAAATCATCAGGCTTCCCCGATCCGCAATAACTATCATTCTTTCTATTATTTAAAGCACGCATAAAACCTCAAGCTTGTTTCAACATTTTAACTACATTATTTTTACAGTTATGAAACAAGTCTTACTTGGTTTATAGTATTTTGCCAATTGTGTATAAAGTTAAAATCATAAATAATATTCAATGTTAAACTGGTACACATTTAAAAACATTTTATTTAGGCCTATCTATGGCTTAGGATGACGTTGTAACGTCGAAACATGTAGAGTCGTCTAATTTTTTTAATTGTTTTGTTTGTAATTAAGCACATAGCTACATAAT
>NW_013801739.1:0-834 GCF_000517525.1 Limulus polyphemus | reverse complement strand
TCTGATAATGTTTGACTGGATAATTCAAACATGTTCTAACGTTTTTATGTAATATGTTAGTGTAGATATATTTGTTTTGTTAAGACTGGACTTAGGGTTTCTTCATTTTAATGAAATGTTGAGAAAATAAAGAATTTTCTCTGGATACTCGCTGTTTCTCTTTAATAAACATCTCCATACTTTATAATTTAATATCTTATACACAGATGTATACCTCTTTATCTATGATGTACTTACTTCATTTCTCTAGATTGTTTCTGTGGGTGTGTTATTATTATTCACAATGTGCATGATTAAGTAAATGTCACCTTTCTGCACCGGTCTCGGTTGACGTAAAAATGTTTTAGCAGCTGGTACAAATATTGATATTAAAGAACAGAAAGTAAGCTTTCGAAAGTGTATAAGTTACTCTACTAATAACATGTTTTGTAAAGAAAAATCGTAGAAAATCCTGGTTTGTCAAGTTTTTGGTAAGAAATATATAGAACAAACATCATCTTCCTTGGATATAAGACGCAAAGAACAACAAGGTCACATACGTAGAGGTGAGTTTCGGATATGTGCTTTAACATGCTTATACATTTTTTTCAGGTCTCAGAATACTTAGGGACGAAATTTTTATCCTACTCCCCCCCCCCGAAAAAAAAGGACAAGACTGTTTAGAAATAAACGAACTTATCAAAGCAGCCGATCTTTCACTAAACCGTGACAACGACCCTGGAAACATCAGCTAAATTTGGCTGAGTTTATTCACTTAGCTTTCGCTCATACATTTCATCAGCCTAGACCTTGTCTGTAGCTATAATCCTGTCGCCTTTGCTTCTTTTGCTTACT
>NW_013801738.1:0-945 GCF_000517525.1 Limulus polyphemus | reverse complement strand
GCATTTTGATCTTTAATATCTTGGAAAATTACATTAGGAAATCGTATTTATAAGAAATGATTACAATATTTATATTTGCTACAGATTTGAACTTATTACTTTTAATGTTTTAGTACATTATTTTGAAATCCCCAAAAAATTGTATCATCTATAAAATGCAAATTTTATCTATTTTTAATTTTTTTAATAATCACGTGTACTTCTTATGGTTTCAAGTAATATAAAGACCCGTAAATAATATTTGTAAATAAACCTAAAGAATAAATGAGTATTTTTATTTTTAACTAGGATTTCATGTTTATAATTTTTATGTACATAGAAAATTAAAATAAATAAAAATATATTTATGAAACAAACAAACATAAATTTGCATTGCAGTCATACTTTTGTGTTTATTGTGTTGAATAAACCGTGTACGTTGTCCTTAAACTATCTCACCCTTTTTGGTGGTCACTCTCGTTCAACCGATCTCGAGAGCGTGTGCGCATTTGAACGTTACTGTAGATATGAAAGTAAGATTTATTTCAACATATGTCCGTGTATGTTGTTTCAGAATAGAGACAAAACTAATTGCCACTACTAACAAATGTATGTAACAGTTTATAGTACAGGTGGTTTCAATAAACACCGCCTGAGCCTGACCCCTTGTTATTTGATACATCCTGTTAGAAGAGATTACCAAACGATACAGACACCATAAATTACAAAGAAAATTACTTTACAGCACTTAAAAGATTAGTCCTGGTCACATTTCTCTCATTACAGGCAAGATTTATGTTGGAATGTATTGAGATCCCCCACCTGTATTATTGGGATGAATGTATTTAGCCTGTTTCACAACCAACATATGGGTTTTATTGTTGTCACTACTGAGTTTGAACCATTTGCAAAATATCAGAATAAACTATATATATATCAGTTACACTGTTTTAATTCTAATGCAAT
>NW_013801737.1:0-661 GCF_000517525.1 Limulus polyphemus | reverse complement strand
TAACTTTAATTTACATCCGTGACAGTTGTACACTGTTGAACATATGTATCTATGATTTACATACATGACAGTTGTACACTGTTGAACATATATAACTATGATTTTCATCCGTGACAGTTATACATTGTTGAACCTCTATAATCATGATTTTCATCCGTGACAGTTGTACAATGTTGAACATATATAACTATGGTTTTCATCTGTGACAGTTGTACACTGTTGAACATATGTAACTATGAGTTACATTCATGACAGTTTTACACTGTTGAACCTCTATAACCATGGTTTTCATCCGTGACAGTTGTACACTGTTGAACATAAATAACCATGGTTTTCATTCGTGACAGTTGTACACTGTTGAACATATATAACTATGATTTACATTCGTGACAGTTGTACAATGTTGAACATATATAACTATGATTTACATCCGTGACAGTTGTACACGGTTGAACATATATAACTTTAATTTACATCCGTGACAGTTGTTCAGTGTTGAACCTATATAACCATTATTCACATCCGTGACAGTTGTACACTGTTGAACATATGTATCTATGATTTACATACATGACAGTTGTACACTGTTGAACATATATAACTATGATTTTCATGCGTGACAGTTATACATTGTTGAACCTCTATAACCATGGTTTTCATT
>NW_013801736.1:0-546 GCF_000517525.1 Limulus polyphemus | reverse complement strand
TTTCTTCCAATGTGGTCATGTTGTAACTGGTCAAGTTCCTTCCAGTGTGGTCATGTTGCAGCTGGTAAAGTTCCTTCCAATATGGTCATGTTGTAACTGGTCAAGTTCCTTCCAATGTGGTCATGTTGTAGCTGGTAAAGTTCCTTCCAATGTGGTCATGTTGTAACTGGTAAAGTTCCTTCCAATGTGGTCATGTTCTTTCCAGTGTGGTCATGTTGTAACTAGTAAAGATCCTTCCAATGTGGTCATGTTGTAGCTGGTCAAGTTCCTTCCAGTGTGGTCATGTTGTAGCTGGTAAAGTTCCTTCCAATGTGGTCATGTTGTAGCTGGTAAAGTTCCTTCCAATGTGGTCATGTTGTAACTGGTAAAGTTCTTTCCAATGTGGTCATGTTGTAGGCTGGTAAAGTTCCTTCCAATGTGGTCATGTTGTAGCTGGTAAAGTTCCTTCCAATGTGGTCATGTTGTAACTAGTAAAGTTTCTTCCAGTGTGGTCATGTTGCAGCTGGTCAAGTTCCTTCCAGTGTGGTCATGTTGTAACTGGTCAAG
>NW_013801735.1:0-626 GCF_000517525.1 Limulus polyphemus | reverse complement strand
TTTTCAGTAATTAATTTCTGTACAGGTTTAGTAGATTTGACCGATGTTGCAACCACCATAAAAATTTGGGAATAATATCAGTTATTCCTTATTCATTCTAGAATGAACACAAATTATAACATGAAGACAAAAATGTTTAGAGTAAATAGATTAAATCTGATAATTAATATATATATTATATTAATTATATTGACCTTTCAGCCGTGCTTGGCTAACAATAGAGAAGTTACAATGATGCGGCACACGTGCACTCATGTTACCATATTGTTGCGTGAGCGAGGTCATGTGACTAATGTCACGCCACTTCTCTCGAACCTTCGGGAATAGTCAGGAAATTACTAGATATAGGGTAGTCCTGTATATATATAAGTGGATGACAACGTGACGGGATAACAATCATGTGTGTAGGTAATGAGTAATTGAACTGCAGTCAGAGAGAGACGTATTGTTGAAGTTAAAGTCATTATTATAGTTTGTTATAGCGCGACTGTTGAAAATAAGTGTATCGTAAAGTTGTGTTCGGAAAGCATAAACCAGTTTTATTAAGTAAGGACTTGTGTCGCTAAAGTTTCGTCGGAACGAAGTTACGGAAAATCAATTAACAAACGGAGACGTAACAAATTGGA
>NW_013801734.1:0-678 GCF_000517525.1 Limulus polyphemus | reverse complement strand
CAACACACTTTATAATTTATCTACCGTATCATGTTACCACCGTACCGTTAAAACATAACCTACCATACCACATATACAACACACTTTAGAATTTATCTACCTTATCATGTTACCACGTACCGTTATAATCTACCGTATCATGTTACCAGATATTATATACCGTTTAAATACTGTCTAAGACGAGAAGTTATCAGTATATACTGTGTTCTGTCGTCGAGCGTTTGTTTTTTTTATTATTATTATTTGCCACAAATAACGCGAATTTCCAGTTCACACGACGATTATGAGTTATAAGTTTTCAGATATACCGCTGATCGCTGGGAGGCTGCTGTTAATGATTTTATAGTCACACAATGAACTATCTGCACTCTGTTCACATTATAAAACCGTAGATTTACCACTACGCGGGTCAGCTGCTGGTTGCACTGTATTTTCCAGGGAACGAATGTAAAAAACGTTTGAAGTATGTTTCACCTTAAACATACATCAACATGTCGTTTGAAGCTGTCCATACTATTCTTTATGTCATGTTGATTACAATTTATTATAGGTTGAATAAAGACTAGGTTTTGTAAATTGTAACAAAAATAATGTTTTATGGGTTGAACAAAGATTTAATTCTGTAAATTATAGTACAAAAATAATGTTATTCAACTTAATGTATTGTAAACACCTTTA
>NW_013801733.1:0-1069 GCF_000517525.1 Limulus polyphemus | reverse complement strand
AACAATAAACTGACAGTAATTCAACTAACAGATTTAAACTATAAACTGACAGTAATTCAACTAACTTACTGTCAGTTTATTGTTTAAACCTGTTAGTTGAATTACTATCAGTTTATTGTTTGAATCCACTAGTTGAATTACTATCATATTATTGTTTAAATACGTTAGTTGAATTACTGTCAGTTTATTGTTTAAATCTTCAAGTAACGGATTTAACAATAAACTGACAGTAATTCAAGTAACGGATTTAACAATAATCTGACGGTAATTCAACTAACGTATTTAAACAATAAACTGATAGTAATTCAACTAACAGATTTAAACAATAAACTGACAGTAATTCAACTAACAGGTTTAAACAATAAAGTGAGAGTAATTAAAGTAACGGATTTTCTGTTAGTTGAATTACTATCAGTTTATTGTTTGAATCCACTAGTTGAATTACTATCAGTTTATTGTTTAAATACGTTAGTTGAATTACTGTCAGTTTATTATTTAAATCTGTTATTTGAATTACTATCAGTTTATTGTTTAAATCTCTTAGTTGAATTACTGTCAGTTTATTGTTTAAATCTGTTAGTTGAATTACTATCAGTTTATTGTTTAAATACGTTAGTTGAATTACTGTCAGTTTATTGTTTAAATCTCTTAGTTGAATTACTATCAGTTTATTGTTTAAATACGTTAGGTGAATTACTGTCAGTTCATTGTTTAAATCTGTTAGTTGAATTACTGTCAGTTTATTGTTTAAATATGTTAGTTAAATTACTGTCAGTTTATTGTTTAAATCTGTTAGTTGAATTACTATCAGTTTATTGTTTAAATACGTTAGTTGAATTACTGTCAGTTTATTCTTTAAAACTTTTAGTTGAATTACTATCAGTTTATTGTTTAAATACGTTAGTTGAATTACTGTCAGTTCATTGTTTAAATCTGTTTTTAACAATAAACTGACAGTAATTCAAGTAACGGATTTAACAATAAACTGACAGTAATTCAAGTAACGGATTTAACAATAATCTGACGGTAATTCAACTAACGTATTTAAACAATAAACTGATAGTAATTC
>NW_013801732.1:0-730 GCF_000517525.1 Limulus polyphemus | reverse complement strand
TTCTTATTGACAGGACACCACAAGATTTAACAATACTATCAATACTGTGTACTGTCAATAAGAAGACATCAACACTGTGTACTGTCAATTAGAAGACACAAGATTAACAATACCCTGTCCTGTCAATAAGAATATACAGGATTTAAATCCTGTATCTTCTTATTGACAGGACACGGTATTTTTAAGTTTTTTGTCTTCTTATTGACAGTACATAGTATCGTTAAATCTTGTGTCTTCTGATTGACAGTACACAGTTTTGATAAATCCTTTATCTTCTTATTGACAGGACACAGTATTGTTAAATCTTGTGTCTTCTTATTGACAGTACACAGTATTGATAAATCCTTTTTCTTCTTATTGATAGTACACAGTATTGATAAATCCTTTTCTTCTTATTGACAGGACACAGTATTGTTAAATTATGTTTCTTCTTATTCACAGTACTCAGTATTGATAAATCCTGTATCTTCTTATTGACAGGACACAGTATTGATAAATCCTGTATCTTCTTTTTGACAGGACACAGTATTTTTAAATCTTGTGTCTTCTTATTGACAGTACACATTATTGATAAATCCTGTATATTCTTATTGACAGGACAGAGTATTGTTAAATCTTGTGGCTTGTTATTGATAGTACCCAGTATCATTAAATCTTATGACTTGTTATGATAGTACACAGTATCGTTAAATCTTGTCTTGTTATTGATAGTACACAGTATCGATAATTA
>NW_013801731.1:0-546 GCF_000517525.1 Limulus polyphemus | reverse complement strand
ACATGGTTAATGGATTGTCAACACTTAACATAATAATATACAGCTGATATTCCATAAGTGAATGTATTGTCAACACTTAACATAATAATATACAGCTGATTTTTCACAGTTAATGTATTGTCAACATTTAATATAATAATATACAGCTGATATTCCACAGTTATTGTATTGTCAACACTTAACATAATAATATACAGCTGATATTCCACAGTTAATGTATTGTCAACACTTAACATAATAATTTATAGCTGATAATACATGGTTAATGTAGTGTCAACACTTAACATAATAATATACAGCTGATATTCCACAGTTAATGTATTATCAACACATAATATAATAATATATAGAGCTGATATTTCGTGGTTAATGTATTGTCAAAACTTAATATAATAATATACAGCTGATATGCCACCGTTAATGTATTATCAACAAATAATATAGTAATATACAGCTGATATTACCCAGTTAATGTATTATCAACACTTAATATAACAATATACAGCTGATATTCCACAGTTAATGTATTATCAACACATAATATAA
>NW_013801730.1:0-545 GCF_000517525.1 Limulus polyphemus | reverse complement strand
GGACCTTTGCTCTTTTTGATTTACATCAGTGACATAGATGAAGGGATAGTCAATGAATTACTTTAATTTGCAGATGATTTTAAGATCTTGGGTGTTGCTAGCTGTGAAGAGGATGCTGTTCATTTACAAAAGGATTTAGATCATATAGTGAGTTGGGCGAATAAATGACAGATGGGTTTTAATTATAATAAATGCAAGATAATGCATGTGGGTTATCATAATTTCAATTATAAGTATAATTTCGATGGGAATAACCTTAATAGTGTTATGAAGGAAAGGGATCTTGGTGTAATAGCCAATCAGTCTCTAAAGCCATCCAAGCAGTGTGCTGTTGCTAGTGTTAGAGCAAATTGGATTTTAGGATGTATCTATAGAAATATTGAATACAAGTCTAAAGCAGTGGTATAGCAAGGGGGGCAGTCATCCCTGGGTGCAGGTGGGAAGGGGTGCAAAATTTCCTCTGGCCTATAATGCCTATTAATTAATAATTATGCCCTCCCCTAGGATATAGCGCAACTGCCCTACGTTAAGTAAATACGACACAG
>NW_013801729.1:0-772 GCF_000517525.1 Limulus polyphemus | reverse complement strand
GTGTACTGTCAATAATTGTTAAATCTTGTATCTTCTACTGTGTACTGTCAATAAGAAGACACAAGATTTATAAATACTGTGTCCTATCAATAAGAACTCACAAGATTTAACAATACTGTGTACTGTCAATAAGAAAAATCTTATGTCTTCTTATTGACAGTACACAGTATCGTTAAATCTTGTGTCTTCTTATTGAAAGTACACAGTATCGTTGAATCTTGTGTTCAACAATAATGTGCACTATCAATAAGAAGACACAAGATTCAACGATACTGTGTACTTTCAATAAGAAGACACAAGATTTAACAATATTGTGTACTATCAATAACAAGCCATAAGATTTAACGATACGGTGTACTCTCTACAAGAACTAACAAGATTTAACAATACTGTGTACTATCAATAAAAAGACACAAGATTTAACGATACTGTGTAACGTCAATAAGAAGACACAAGATTTAACAATACTGTGTACTATCAATAAGAAGACAGAAGATTCAACGATTCTGTGTACTTTCAATAAGAAGAGACAAGATTTAACGATACTGTGTACTGTCAATAAGAAGACACAAGATTTAACGATACCGTGTACTTTCAATAAGAAGACACAAAATTTAACTATACTGTGTACTGTCAATAAGAAGACACAAGATTTAACAATACTGTGTACTGTCAATAAAAAGACACAAAATTTAACGATACCGTGTACTTTCAATAAGAAGACACAATATTTAACTATACTGTGTACTGTCAATAAGAACACACAAGATTT
>NW_013801728.1:0-1091 GCF_000517525.1 Limulus polyphemus | reverse complement strand
TACTCTTTCAGAAAGCCAATAGAGTAGTAACAAAATGGAATGCGTTTTAAGGGAGTTATGGCAGGTTTTGCGTTTTTTACCAGTACTTTGTCCCATTTAGACGAATCTTTTTGAATTTTTTAATGAAGGTTCACGTCAACCTTGCGAAATTACATACAAAACTCTAGATTTCTAGTTTTAGTTTTACGAATTTTGTGGTCGTTTTATGTTACTCTTTTATTGGCTTCCATTAAAAAGTATGTGTACTGCAGTGAAGCTTTTTGTTAACGATTGTTTCTCGATTTGTTGTTACCAGAGGGTCCTGAATTGATGGTTCTTCGCCAAATTTGGTATGTAGGTACACTTTATCGTTACGCAGTTTCATGCAGAGTTTCACCTTCCTACTATTCGTTTTAAGGGAGTTATGGAAGGTTTTTCGTTTTGTACCAGAACTTCGTTCCTTTTGGACGAATCTTCTCGAATTTTGTTATGAACGTTCGTTGCGTACTTGCGTATTTACATGCAAAATTCTAGTTTTGTATTATCATTTCTGCGTCTTTTCTGGTGGTAGGAAGGTGAAACTTCGCATGATACTGTGGAACGAACTAGTGAATATACAAATCAAATTTGGTTAAGATCCGTCAATCTAGAACCTTCTGATGGCAAGAAATCTATAACAGAGCAATATCAAAAAGCTTCACTGCAGTACACATACTCTTTCAGAAAGCCAATAGAGTAGTAACAAAATGGACCAGAAAAGTCGCAGAAATGATAATACAAAACTAGAATTTTGCATGTAAATACGCAAGTACGCAACGAACGTTCATAACAAAATTCGAGAAGATTCCTCCAAAAGCAACGAAGTACTGGTACAAAACGAAAAACCTGATATAACTCCTTTAAAACGCATAGTAGTAAGGTGAAACTTCGCATGATACTGGGAACGAACTAGTGAATATACAATTCAAATTTGGTTAAGATCCGTAACTCCCTTAAAACGAATAGTAAAAAGGTGAAACTCTGCATGTAACTGCGTAACGATAAAGTGTACCTACATACCAAATTTGGCGAAGAACCATCAATTCAGGACCTTCTGGTAACAACAAATTGAG
>NW_013801727.1:0-834 GCF_000517525.1 Limulus polyphemus | reverse complement strand
AAAGTAGTGTAATGATAGACGAATGTAGAGTATCGATAGACGAATGTAGTGTAATGATAGATGAATGTAGAGTAACGATAGATGAATGTAGAGTAATGATAGATGAATGTAGAGTAACGATAGATGAATGTAGAGTAATGATTGATGAATGTAGAGTAACGATAGATGATCATTACACTACATTCATCTATCGTTACACTACTTTCATCTATCGTTACACTACATTCATCTATCGTTACTCTACATTCATCTATCATTACACTACATTTGTCTATCGTTACACTACATTAGATGAATGTAGAGTAACGATAGATGAATGTAGAGTAACGATAGACGAATGTAGTGTAACGATAGACGAATGTAGTGTAACGATAGACGAATGTAGTGTAACGACAGACGAATGTAGTTGTATCGACAGACGAATGTAGAGTAACGATAGATAAATGTAGAGTAACGATAGATAAATGTAGAGTAACGATAGATAAATGTAGTGTAACGATAGAAGAATGTAGTGTAACAACAGATGAATGTAGAGTAATGATAGATGAATGTAGTGTAACGATAGATGAAAGTAGTGTAATGATAGATGAAAGTAGTGTAACGATAGACAAATGTAGTGTAACGATAGACAAATGTAGTGTAACGATAGACAAATGTAGTGTAACGATAGACAAATGTAGTGTAACGATAGACAAATGTAGAGTAACGATAGATAAATGTAGTGTAATGATAGATGAATGTAGAGTAACGATAGATGAATGTAGAGTAACGATAGATGAATGTAGAGTAACGATAGATGAATGTAGAGTAACGATAGATGAATGTAGTGTAACG
>NW_013801726.1:0-546 GCF_000517525.1 Limulus polyphemus | reverse complement strand
AACACAAGATTTAACGATGCTGTGTACTGTCAATAAGAAGACACAAGATTTAACAAAACTGTGTACTTTCAATAAGAAGACACAAGATTTAACGATACTGAGTACTGTCAATAAGAAGACTAAGATTTAACAACACTGTGTACTTTCAATAAGAAGACACAAGATTTAACAAAACTGTGTACTGTCAAAAAAAAGACACAAGATTTAACGATACTGTGTACTGTCAATAAGAAGACACAAGATTTAACGATATTGTGTACTGTCAATAAGAAGACACAAGATTTAACGATACTGTGTACTATCAATAAGAAGACCAAATATTTAACGATACTGTATACTGTCAATAAGAAAACACAAGATTTAAAAAAACTGTGTACTGTCAATAGGAAGACACACGATTTAACAATACTGTGTACTATCAATAAAAAGACACAAGATTTAACGATACTGTGTACTGTCAATAAGAAGACACAAGATTTAACGATACTGTGTACTGTCAATAAGAAGACACAAGATTTAACGATACTGTGTACTGTCAATAAGAAA
>NW_013801725.1:0-545 GCF_000517525.1 Limulus polyphemus | reverse complement strand
CGTTTTTGTTGTATTAATTTCATTTATTATAACATGTGCATAAAATCTTTAACATGTAAATCCAAAGTTGCTATTACCTTTATCAGTTGGAGTAATCACAAATAGTTTTTGAATTTCTTTGATTTTTCTTTTAAAGATAGGAAAAGGAATATGTATGATATAATTAAATACATTTAAATATTTTAACTTCTTTCTTATGTTATTCATAATGAATATTTTTCATTCAAAGAAAAATCTTGGGGGATATAAACAGTTTTTACTAATTTTTATGCGCCCGGCATGGCCAGGTGGTTAGGGCACTCGATTCGTAATCTGCGGGTCGCGGGTTCGAATCCCCGTCCCACCAAACGTGCTCGCCCTTTCAGCCGTAGGGGCGTTATAATGTGACGGTCAATCCGACTATTCGTTGGTAAAAGAGTAGCCCAAGAGTTGGCGGTGGGTGGTGATGACTAGCTGCCTTCCATCTAGTCTTACACTCCTAAATTATGAACGGCTAGCGCAGATAGCCCTCGTGTAGCTTTGCACGAAATTCAAAAACAAACAAA
>NW_013801724.1:0-692 GCF_000517525.1 Limulus polyphemus | reverse complement strand
GTCCGTAGAAAAAAAAATCCAAATCTGGACCTGGGAAGCAAGAATAAAGATCACTTTCACTTATGATCATACTGAGTTACACAAATTCAAAGTATTGCTAGGAGGTCAGTGTTGGAAAAAAATGTGTCCTATTACGCCATCCACAAAAAACAATGTTAAGCATACATACACATAGTAAGTTAGCACTTTCGCCTTAATGAATTTTAAACTTCTTTTGGTAGAACCACTATATGTACGTATATACATAGAAGTGTCCCAATAAGAAGCTGTGTGTGTATATATAATCCAGCCTTTCAACTAGGGATTTCAGTTTCTCTAAGATTCAGTCTTTCTTCTTTCCTACAGCGACTTTCAGGAAACTAGAATCCATACCTTTTCCTTCCCTCGTATAAAGATTCCCGCCACTCCTTCTCTTCACTTATAGAAGCTCCAGTGCGTCTGTATGTAAAGTTTTTAGTCCCCCTTTTCCTCTCCTATATGAACTTCAGTATGTATAAAAGACAGACTTATTTCTTCTCCTATAAAAACTCCAGTATGTCTAAACGAGAGTCTATATTTTCTCTCCTATAAAACTCCAGTATGTCTAAACGACAGTCTATATTTCCTCTCCTATAACAACTCCAGTATGTCTAAACAAGAGTCTATATTTCCTCTCCTATAACAACTCCAGTATATCTAAACAAGAGTCTATA
>NW_013801723.1:0-857 GCF_000517525.1 Limulus polyphemus | reverse complement strand
GGAAGGTACTAACTAAGGGGACCCTGCAAAGTGGTTTACTAATGGAAGGTACTAACTAAGGAGACCTTACAAAGGGGTTTACTAATGAAAGGTACTAACTATGGGGACCCTACAAAGTGGTTTACTAATGGATAGTACTAACTAAGGAGACCTTACAAAGGGGTTTACTAATGAAAGGTACTAACTATGGGGACCCTACAAAGTGGTTTACTAATGGAAGGTGTTAATTTATCAATTAATAAATATATTAAACACTAGCAATTTTACAGAAGTCATGAGATATTTTTAAACTATTATTATTTTCAAGTAATAAATGACTTGTCCTTATTTCTTACATCAATTTGAAAGCTGGGCTTAAAAATGGATGGTCATGTGAAACCCCATGGAAATAACACAATAAAAAATAGTTCTTCTCAAACATTGGTTGGATCATTTTCTGGAGATGATAGCTTTACTTATAAGTGTGAGGTTACTTGTTTTACAAATTGTGATTTTAACATTATCCTGTTGAGAGGAACAGATATTTTTAGCTGTACAAAAACAAGTCTTTAAGATTATAATTTTTTTATAGGATCATGGAAAGAATATTTGTCTCTAGAACAAACAGTAGTCTGAAATCTACTTTCAAACCAAACAACAAACAGTAGTCTGAAATCTACTTTCAAACCAAACAACAAACAGTAGTCTGAAATCTACTTTCAAACCAAACAACAAACAGTAGTCTGAAATCTACTTTCAAACCAAACAACAAACAGTAGTCTGAAATCTACTTTCAAACCAAACAACAAACAGTAGTCTGAAAATCTACTTTCAAACCAAACAACAAACACTAGTCTGAAATCTACTTTCAAACCAAA
>NW_013801722.1:0-546 GCF_000517525.1 Limulus polyphemus | reverse complement strand
ACACACTAATGTATTAAATACGTTAATAAACACATCTTATCATAACACACTAACACATAAAATACGTTAATAAGCACATCTTATCATACACACTAATGTATAAAATACGTTAATAAACACATCTTATCATAACACACTAGCATAGAAAATACGTTAATATACACATCTTAACATAACACACAAAATACATTAATAAACATATCTTATCATAACACAGTAACATATAAAATACGTTAATAAGCACACCGTAAGATAAAACACTAACAGGTATGATACACTAAAACGTAGAATACTTTAATAAGTATATCTTAACAAAATACATTTTAAGTTTCTTAACAATAAACATATCTTACGATAAGACACCAACACATCTCAGTTTTATAACCAACAATACGGGTTCTTTGTCTGGGGGGTATGAACTTAAATAAACGTGTGGGTGGATGCTATGATAAATAACACAAAAATCCTAACTTTCAAACAATGTATTTATAACATTACATATTATTACAGTATTCATTATTACCTCACCCAAAGTTTTGTATAAGA
>NW_013801721.1:0-546 GCF_000517525.1 Limulus polyphemus | reverse complement strand
AAGTAGTCCAATCCTAATATGCATTCGTCTTCAATGTCAGCCAAGTATACTTTGTGTCTGTCCTTTATGCCCATGAGCTCAATAGTTATCCACGCTGGTCCCCACAACCTTGTAGAATGTCCTGTCACACCACAAAGCTTCTGTATGGCTTCTGGTACTCCTTCGTGATTTAACACCTTGATGCTCACAAGGGTTTGCTGAGATGCAGAATCTATAACAAAGTTGCACCTTTGACCATCCAGCTTTCCTGTCACATAGACCCTGTGTGTGCTTGGCATTTTACACCTAGCTGTTGGGACTTTCATGATGGGGTTTGGTGAGCGTCCCTCAACACCAACCACTACTGGTCTCCTTGAGGTTGGTAATATTCCTCCTACACTGGCTCCTCAAATGTTTGTGCTTTCCACAGTTCCAACAATCTTTCTGGATAGCAGCCTTTCCTGCTGTGGCATCTCCCCTGTGTTGAAGCTGCCAACATTGATCTCTCTTGTGCATAGGTTTGTTACAGTGCCAGCAACGTCCCTCAAACCTCTCTGAAAGCTGATC
>NW_013801720.1:0-1255 GCF_000517525.1 Limulus polyphemus | reverse complement strand
GAACACCTAGGTGTAACTCTATTTACCGAATTTATAACAACCATACTCATCGTTAGCGTTATTTGGTACAACAACTCCACGAACACTTAGGTGTAACTCTAGTTACCGAATTTATAACCACCATACTCATCTTTAGCCTTACTTGGTACAACTACACCTCGAACACTCAGCTGTAACTCTAGTTACCGAATTGATAACCACTATACTCATCTTTTGCCTTACTTGGTACAACTACTCCACGAACACCTAGGTGTAACTCTAGTTACAGAACTTGATGAGTATGGTGGTTATTAACTAGAGTTACACCTAGGTGTTCATGGAGTAGTTGTACCAAGTAAGGCTAAAGATGAGTATGATGGTTATAAATTCGGTAACTATAGTTACACCTAGGTGTTTATGGAGTAGTTGTACCAAGTAAATCTAAACCGAATTTATAACCACCATGTTCGAGGTGTAGGTGTACCAAGTAAGGCAAAAGATGAGTAGTAACTAGAGTTACACCTGAATTGATAACCACCATACTCATCTTTTGCTTTACTTGGTACAACTACTCCACAAACACCTAGGTGTAACTCTAGTTACAAAATTTATAACCACCATACTCATCTTTGGCCTTAATTGGTACAACTACTCCATGAACATTTAGGTGTAACTTTAGTTACCGAATTTATAACAACCATACTCATCTTTAGCATTATTTGGTACAACTACTCCACAAATACCTAGGTGTAACTATAGTTACCGAATTTATAACCAATATACTCATCTTTAGCCTTACTTGGTACAACTACTCTATAAATACCTAGGTGTAACTATAGTTACCTAATTTATAACCACCATACTCATCGTTAGCGTTATTTGGTACATCTACTCCATAAACACCTAGGTGTAACTATAGTTACCGCATTTATAACCATCATACTCATCTTTAGCCTTACTTGGTACAACTACTCCATGAACACCTAGTTGTAACTCTAGTTTCCGAATTTCTAACCACCATACTCATCTTTAGCGTTATTTGGTACAACAACTCCACAACACCTAGGTGTTGGTTATAAATTCGGTAACTATAGTTTTCGGTAACTGAAGTTCCACCTAGGTGTTCGTGGAGTTCTTGTACCAAAATACGCTAAAGATGAGAATGGTGGTTATAAATTCGGTAACTATAGTTACACCTAGGTATTCATGGAGTAGTTGTACCAAGTAAGGCTAAGGATGGGTATGAGGTGGTTATAAAATACTCGTTTTTAGCGTT
>NW_013801719.1:0-546 GCF_000517525.1 Limulus polyphemus | reverse complement strand
TGCGTGGTCGTAAACTGAAGGGTTCTCCACCCTCTTCTCCTAAACATACATAAAAATGGCCACTTTGATACAGTGGAACTGTCGAGGTTTTCGTTCGATTCTCGATGACATTAAGGCCTTGATTGACTCCTATCATCCCGCATGTCTCTCCTTACAGGAAACATTTCTGAAACCTGCCGATACAGTCACCCTTCGGCTGTTTTCCTTGTACCGGAATGACAGGTTGTGTGATGGGCGGGTACATGGAGGGGTGGCACTGTTGGTTGACCAGCATGTGCCCTCCTTTTCCGTGTCCCTCGATACACCCTTGGAGGCTGTAGCCATACGTGTTTCCTTGGGTTGTGCCATCACAGTTTGTTCTCTCTACCTGTCTCCTGGGGAGACTTATAATCAATCGGACCTTGATGCCCTCGTTGACCAGTTGCCACCTCCCTTTTTACTTTTGGGAGACTTAAATGGACACAACCCCCTCTGGGGTGGTGCTGATATTGATGGGAGGGGTCCTTCCATAGAGCACATGCTCTCAGATCACAACCTCTCTCTTTT
>NW_013801718.1:0-545 GCF_000517525.1 Limulus polyphemus | reverse complement strand
ACCTGTTAGTTATCATATATACCGTTAGAAGACAGTTACCAGATATGCCACTCGAAGATGGTTAATTACCAAATATTCCATTAGAACACAGTTAGTTACCAGATATGCCACTACATACAACAGTTAGTTATCATATATACCGATAGAAGAGAGTTACCAGATATGCCACTCGAAGATGGTTAATTACCAAATATTCCACTAGAACACAGTTAGTTACCAGATATGCCACCAGAACACAGATAGTTACCAGATATGTTGCTAGAAAACAGTTAACTACCAAATGTGCTGCAAGAAGACAGACGGTTAGTTAACAGATATGTCACTATGTCAAGGAGAGTATTCAACTAGCTGTGCCACTAGAAACATACGGTCAATTAACTGCTATGTCACCAGCATACAGACAGTTTGTTAACAGCTGTCACTAGAACTCAAATAGCTAATTAACAGATATGTCACTAGAGCAAAGAGAGTAATTAACTAGCTGTGTCACTAGAGCAAAGAAAGTAATTAACAGATATGTCACTAGAGCAAAGAGAGTAATTACC
>NW_013801717.1:0-545 GCF_000517525.1 Limulus polyphemus | reverse complement strand
TATTCCTGGTGCAGTAAATACTCTACATACTGTACCCTATCCTCGGTGCAGTAAATACTCTACATAGTGTACCCTATCCCTGGTGCAGTAAGTACTCTAGATAGGATACCCTATCCCTGGTGTATTTAATACTCTAGATAGGATACCCTATCCCTGGTGTATTTAATACTCGACATAGTGTACCCTATCCCTGGATTAGGAAATACTCTTCTTACTGTACCTTATTTCTGGTGCAATAAATACTCTACATACTGTACCCTATCTCCTGTGCAGTAAATACTCTACATAGTGTACCCTATCCCTGGTGCAGTAAATACTCTACATACTGTACCCTATCCCTGGTGTAGTAAATACTCGACAGAGTTCACCCTTTTTCGGGTGCAGTAAATACTCTACATAGTGTACTATATTCCTGGTGCAGTAAATACTCTACATACTGTACCCTATCACTGGTGCAGTAAATACTCTACATAGTGTACCCTATCCCTGGTGTAGTAAATACTCGACATATTGTACCTATCCCTGGTGTAATAAATACTCTACGT
>NW_013801716.1:0-546 GCF_000517525.1 Limulus polyphemus | reverse complement strand
CAACTGTCCAAGTATTTCCAGTGGTTGTCCCTTCAAGCTCGTTGCCAGATATACAGCTTTCTGTTCCTCTGTCCATCCATTCATCTCTGCCAGTAGCTCAAATTGTACTCTATATGCTTCCCATGGTGCCTTCTCATCGAATTCCTGTGGTTTCCTTCGCACTGGATCACTCCTATTACTGACATTCATATCTGGGATGTGACTTCTAACGGGACTGAATATGTCTGCATTAGAGTTTAGCTGCGGGCTCTGTAAGGGGCTTGCCATTGTCTGAGGCTGATTAAGTCGATGGTCAATGTATCCTCCTTGTGTAACACACAACAAATCGTTCTTTAACGTATATAATTCGCTTTTGAATTTACTGATGTTTTCCATTTGTACCTCTTGCCATTGTTGTTGATTTTCCTGTAGTTGCTGCTGACTTTCCTGCAACTGTTGGAGACTTTCTTCCTGTTTCCTTTCTTGTTCCAGTTGCCACTGCTGTAATCTCTCTTCTTGTTTCTTTTCTCGTTTTCTTGTTTATTTTCTTTTCCTCCAACAACTGTT
>NW_013801715.1:0-545 GCF_000517525.1 Limulus polyphemus | reverse complement strand
AAGATTTAACGATACTGTGTACTGTCAATAAGAAGACACAAGATTTAACGATACTGTGTACTGTCAATAAGAAGACACAAGATTTAACGATACTGTGTACTGTCAATAAGAAGACACAAGGTTTAACGATACTGTGTACTGTCAATAAGAAGACACAAGATTTAACGATACTGTGTACTGTCAATAAGAATTAACAATATTCAACGATAATGTGTACTGTCAGTAAGAAAACACAAGATTTAACAATAATGTGTCCTGTCAATAAGAAGACACAATATTTAACGATACTGTGTACTGTCAATAAGAAGACACAAAATTTAACGATACTCTGTACTTTCAATAAAAAGACACAAGATTTAACTATATGTGTACTGTCAATAAGAAGACACAAGATTTAACAATACTGTGTACTATATATAAAAAGACACTGGATTTAGCAATACTGTGTACTATATATAAAAAGACACTGGATTTAACGATACTGTGTGCTGTCAATAAAAGGACAAAATATTTAACGATACTGTGTACTGTCAATAAGATGATAC
>NW_013801714.1:0-546 GCF_000517525.1 Limulus polyphemus | reverse complement strand
AGACTAGACACCTTCTCCCAAGCAGGGCGCAAAACACTTATTTTTAGGAAATCAATTATAGGCTTCAAATCTTGGTCTTTCTCCTGTTCTGCTTTGATATCTATATTTGGTTCCACTTCACCATCATCAACTTTTTCAGTTGGCTTGACTTCAGCCCGATGGCACCCAATCAGCTCAACCTCTCTTTTAACAGTTACCGGAACTTGGCCTTTGTTATTCCCAAACGTCATTTTATCAAAATCAATTACAAACTTCCTCGGTAGTAGATAGTCCAATCCTAATATGCATTCGTCTTCAACGTCAGCCAAGTATACTTTGTGTCTGTCCTTCATGCCCATGAGCTCGATAGTTACCCACACTGGTCCTCACAACTTTGCATAATGTCCTGTCACACCACAAAGCTTCTGTACAGCTTCTGGTACTCCTTTGTGATCCAGCACCCTGATACTCACAAGGGTTTGCTGGGATGCAGAATCTATGACAAAGTTGCACTTTTGGCCATCCAGCTTCCCTGTCACGTAGATACTATGTGTGCTTGTCATTTTA
>NW_013801713.1:0-546 GCF_000517525.1 Limulus polyphemus | reverse complement strand
GGCGTATATATTACCTCTGTAACAATAAGATACACACTAGAACGAAAAACACAGGCGTGTATATTACCTCGAGAAGAATAAGATACACACTAGTACGAAGAAATACAGGCGTGTATGTTACCTCGAGAACAATAAGAAACACACTAGTCCAAGGAAATACGGGCTTGTATGTTACCTCTGTAACAATAAGATATACACTAGTACGAAGAAATACGGGCTTGTATGTTACCTCTGTAACAATAAGATACACACTAGTACGAAAAAATACAGGCGAGTATGTTACATTGAGAACAATAAGATACACACTAGTACGATAAAAGACAGGTGTGTATGTTACCTGGAGAACAATAAGATACACACTAGTACGAAGAATTACAGGCGTGTATGTTACCTCGATAACAATAAGATACACACTAGTACCAAGAAATACAAGCGTGTGTGTTACCTCTGTAACAATAAGATACACACTAGTACGAGAAAATACAGGCGTGTATGTTACCTCTGTAACAATAAGATATACACTAGTAGGAAGGAATACAGGCGTGT
>NW_013801712.1:0-1053 GCF_000517525.1 Limulus polyphemus | reverse complement strand
CCCAAAAAACTTTGTCTACAAAATAAGGATGCGTCTTATATTCCGAAAAATACGGCAATACTTGTTACTAGCAGAAACGCCGCCCTACAGGGCGTCTGTATGTACTAGTATTTACTTATATGGTATTCATAAATCATTGAAATAAATTTAGAAAAAAATGAACTTTTTCTGGGAAGTGCCGCACGGGAAAAGTGTTAGGATTTGACTCTTTCAGTCATACGAAACTCATTGCATAAAAATGATTCAAGGTACAGAGCTAACAATTTTCATGACGTTTTACTGATATAAACTGTAATGTTTTTATATATTAAAAATGATACCGTTTCTCAGTGCTGCATTTAAAAATGACATCGGTGAAGATATAGTGAAAGTCGTGTTCTTGTTGTGAGGAGAGTAGTTTTATTTAAAATTGTGTGCTGTTATAAAGAAATGGTTGTTGCATATATCACAGTTATGGTTGTTGCACCTACCACAGTTATTTGTCTAATTGTCTCAATCTTGAAAACCCAAAGTGTAAAATATTTTATGGATTTTTTTTATTTCTGGTGCCATTCAATAGATGGCGCGGGAGTTTTGGTTACATACATAGATACTGACATACACGTTATAGTAAAATTATTATTATCATATATATATACGTAGGATGCACTGCAGCCATAACAACCACCACTGTAAAACAATCTATACTTAATTTAACTATAAATGCATTTATTTTAATATCCATATTATGTCTCTAATCCTCGACGTTCTGCTCATGGAAAATTTCCACGCGTTAAAATCAACAGAATAAGTACTGTCGAAATATGAGGACTTTAATAACCGTGCGTAAATATTTCTGTGTTTTCCTTATCCAGTTGTACAGAAAAGTTCGTGTTTTGTTGTCCACCCGTACAGAAATGTTCGTGTTCTGTTGACCGCCCGTACAGAAATGTTCGTGTTCTGTTGTCCACCCGTACAGAAATGTTCGTGTTCTGTTGTCCACCCGTACAGAAAATGTTCGTGTTCTGTTGTCCACCCGTACAGAAATGTTCGTGTTCTGTTGTCCACCCGTAC
>NW_013801711.1:0-606 GCF_000517525.1 Limulus polyphemus | reverse complement strand
TAGTGTAAGCTTAAATAAGAATGTGTATTGAATATTATTATCACACTAAACCACATTACTTGAAGAAACTATTTTATATGCTATTACCTCAGCTAGAAAATTATGTTGCCTTTTACGGCAAAATTACAGTAAGTATTAATTGTGATTAATATATAGCAGATGTTAGTTGCTTTTTTGCCAGGAATTTTGGGAGTCGACGGTTGATCTATTAGATGATTACGAGAGGCAGGGCAGAGATAGCTTGCCTAGCCTCCTGTAGGTTGCGCTCTTACTCACTCTGTAATCACCGAGATTTGTCGAATGGTTTGTAGATGATGCACACTTATTCATCATCTTTAATGAAACTCCCTCTGATGTGGTTAAGAATAATTTGTGTTTTTGTACACACCTGTTTGTGTAAAGCCTTAGGTGATAATTTTGCCTTAAAATCGACTGTAATGTAACATTATTGAACACACGCACACACATATGTACTATTAATAGTTTCGTATGGTGGCGTCCTAGTCCGGACACCGGGTGAGCATGTTTTGGTGTGACGGAGATTCGAACCCGCGACCTGCACATTGCGAGTCGAGTGCTCTAACCGCCTGGGTGTTTCGGGCCATA
>NW_013801710.1:0-763 GCF_000517525.1 Limulus polyphemus | reverse complement strand
ATACTGTGTACTGTCAATAGAAGACACAACATTTAACAATACTGTGTACTGTCAATAAGAAGACACAAGATATAACGATACTGTGTACTGTCAATAAGAAGACACAAGATTTAACAATACTGTGTACTATCAATAAGAAGTTACAATATTCAACGATAATGTGTACTGTCAATAAAAAGACACAAGATTTAAGTCAGTAAGAAAACACAAGATTTAACAATAATGTGTCCTGTCAATCAGAAGACACATGATTTAACGATACTGTGTACTGTCAATAAGAAGACATAAGAATTAACGATACTGTGTACTGTCAATAAGAAGACACAAGATTTAAAAATACTGTGTACTATCAATAAGAAAACACAATATTCAACGATAATGTGTACTGTCAATAAAAAGACACAAGATTTAACGATACTGTGTACTGTCAATAAGAAGACACACGATTTAACGATACTGTGTACTGTCAATAAGAAGACATAAGAATTAACGATACTGTGTACTGTCAATAAGAAGACACAAGATTTAACAATACTGTGTACTGTCAATAAGAAGACACAATATTCAACGATAATGTGTAATGTCAATAAAAAGACACAATATTCAAAGATAATGTGTACTGTCAATAAGAAAACAGAACATTTAATGATACTGAGTACTGTCAATAAGAAGACACAAGATTTAACGATACTGTGTACTGTCAATAAGAAGACACAAGATATAACGATACTGTGTACTGTCAATAAGAAGACACAAGATTTTA
>NW_013801709.1:0-990 GCF_000517525.1 Limulus polyphemus | reverse complement strand
TCCTCTAGTCCTACACTGCTAAATTAGAGACGACTAGCGCAATAACCAATATCCAATAATTTCCAATAACCTTCTTTTCCTTTCATCATAGGCCCGGTATGGCCAAGTGGTTAGGGCGCTTGACTCACAATCTGAGGGTCGCGGGTTCGAATCCCTGTCCCACCAAACATGCTCGCTCTTTCAGCCGTGGGTGCGTTATAAAGTGAAGGTCAATCCCACTATTCGTTGGTAAAAGAATGGCCCAAGAGTTGGCTGTGGGTGGTAATGACTAGCTGCCTCCCCTCTAGTCATACACTGCTAAATTAGGGACGGCTAGCGCAGATAGCCCTCGTGTAGCTTTGCGCGAAATTCAAACCAACCGAACAAACCTTTCATCATATACGGCCGGAAAACTAAACACGATATTCTACGTCGTTTAACGAAGAAAAGTTTGAACATTTACTAAGATAGTTTTATGTGAATTATCGTCAATATTTGAATTTCTTTTTTAACGAGAAGAACTGTTATGGAAACTGGACATAAATTTTGAAATCAAACAAATAGTTACTTCAAAGACAAACGTTTACTTAGAAAAATGTATCTATCTATGGTTCTCCCACACTATGAAAGCAGAGTACGTTCAAGCGTAGATAAAATGCTGGATCGCTATTTTAATGGTGAATAATTTAAATGAAAGAAGATTTACATCTTGGTAGAGTTTGGGAAAATAGAAATCCGTATGGGAAAGAAGTGTATAGAGGAGGAGGAAGCACCATTTATCCACCATACATTTCTTAATTCACATAGTGCAGTCCTCTAAGAAGAAATCAAATAGAACTTGAAATAGTAAGAAAAGATGCCAAAAGTGTTACAAGCTAGAGTGGATCAGTAAAAAGGGCAATATGAAGAAAGTGATTCCAAGGTAACTGAATAATTCTAGACAGCTTTCTCCCATCGACGAAATGTTTAAGTGTTACAAGCTAGAGTGGATCAGTAAAAGGGCAATATGAA
>NW_013801708.1:0-545 GCF_000517525.1 Limulus polyphemus | reverse complement strand
CGTATATTATGGATTACTCCAGTGGTAGACTACTGTATGATGGTTTTAATTATTAACCTAGCTGTATATGGAGGTAATGTATATTATGGATTACTACAGTGGTAGACTACTATATGATGGTTTTAATTATTAACCTAGCTGTATATGGAGGTAAGGTATATTATAGATTACTCCAGTGGTAGACTACTATATGATGGTTTTAATTATTAACCTAGCTGTATATGAAAGTAACATATATTATGGATTACTCCAGTGGTAGACTACTATATGATAGTTTTAATTATTAACATAGCTGTATATGGAAGTAACGTATATTATGGATTACTCCAGTGGTAGACTACTATATGATGGTTTTAATTATTAACCTAGCTTTATATGGAAGTAACATATATTATGGATTACTCCAGTGGTACACTACTATATGATAGTTTTAATTATTAACATAGCTGTATATGAAAGTAACATATATTATGGATTACTCCAGTGGTAGACTACTATATGATAGTTTTAATTATTAACCTAGCTTTATATGGAAGTAACGTATA
>NW_013801707.1:0-577 GCF_000517525.1 Limulus polyphemus | reverse complement strand
GTAAACAGCTAATATTGTGTATCAAGAAACTCTGTACTAGAGATGTGGTGTTTTACAACAGACTACATTTGAAGTAAACAGCTGATATTGTGTATAAAGAAACTCTGTACTAGAGATGTAGTGTTTTACAACAGACTACATTTGAAGTAAACAGCTGATATTGTGTATGAAGAAACTCTGTACCAGAGATGTAGTGTTTTACAACAGACTTCATTTGAAGTAAACAGCACTCTGAGAACCCAATGATTGATGGTGAAAAAATGCCAAACATGGTAAAAGAGATGTAACCATCCTCTCACAGGATTTGGTGAAAATAGGTAGTCCCCGACGTTGCTGACACTGTCGCGTTCTGTCCGAAACTACCCAAGAATAAGGACGGAAATGATTAAGAGAACTAATAGAATGAGGAATGGAAGGACGGGGCCTTGAGACACAAAGGGATGATCCTGCAGAAGTACCAGTTGAACCAACTGGGTTCATGTTTGATAAAAATGGTAAAATCATTACTTACCTGTGATTTCTTCCTGTATTTGAAGACTTTATTAGCTGGGTTCATGTTTGATAAAAATAGGTAAAA
>NW_013801706.1:0-548 GCF_000517525.1 Limulus polyphemus | reverse complement strand
ACTAATATAAAAATAGAATGAATAGTGTTAGAAAACTAGAGCTACTTGAATAAAGCAAGGGGAAAATAGTTTAAATTTCTATTGAGGCTTGGATTTTCGTTCATAACATGTATACTTTCTTTTATCAACAGTTCGTGACCATTACAATCAGTAGTTAAAATCAAAAAAGTCTTCTATGGAAATGGGGTGTGATTATGACGTTTTGTTGTGAAACTATATAGCAGAGTTAGGTGGAGTTTGAAGTTAAAGTCCAGTTCTGTTAGAAACTCCCATGTGTACCAAGGTGCGTATTTCTAAATGGTGGGAATCTTGGAATCGGCATGAAAAATCACATTCATGGTCCATAAATTCATGTTTCTCTGGACAAATGATGGAAAGTGGAAACAATGGCGTTTTTTTTTTCATATTATTATTTGCGGTTTTATAACTAACACAATAATATCAATTCAACAATGACACCTCACTCGTTCACTATAGTTTAAGTCAGTTGTTTATTGTTCTACCGACTACTGGCTGAAACTCGTTGTCTGAAAGATCATCTTGAATAA
>NW_013801705.1:0-546 GCF_000517525.1 Limulus polyphemus | reverse complement strand
AGTAGGAGTATAGTGAGTATTGTGACCTAGATACTGGAGATATTGGTCTCAGTAGGAATCTAGTTAGTATTTTGATCTAGATACTGGAGATAGTGGTCTCAGTAGAGGTCTAGTGTGTATTGTGACCTAGATATTGGAGATTTTGGTCTCAGTAGGGGTCTAGTGAGTATTGTGACCTACATACTGGATATATTGTTCTCAGTAGGAGTATAATGAGTATTTTGACCTTGATACTGGAGATATTCGTTTGAGTAGGAGTCTAGTTAGTATTTTGACCTAGATACTGGAGATATTGGTGTCAATAGGGGTCTAGTGAGTATTTTGACCTACATATTGGACATATTGGTCTCAGTAGGAGTCTAGTGAGTATTTTGACCTAGATACTGGAGATATTGGTCTCAGTAGGGGTCTAGTGAGTATTTTGACGTACATATTGGAGATATTGGTCTCAGTAAGAGTCTAGTGAGTATTTTGACCTAGATTCTGGAGATATTGGTCTCAGTAGGAGTCTAGTTAGTATTTTGACCTACATACCGGAGATATTGG
>NW_013801704.1:0-979 GCF_000517525.1 Limulus polyphemus | reverse complement strand
ATGCTGTGGTAAGGATCGAAGCTTAGAATCATATTGTAGAGAAAGTTGCAAACGACGGAGGTGAAGAGAAGGTTCGTGGGACTCAGTGTACAAACTCTGGACTGGAGAAGCGCAAAAAGCACCGGTGCAGAGCCTAAGCCCCAGATGGTGAATGGGGTCCAGCATCTTCAGGGACGAGGTCCTGGCAGAACCATAGACCAAAGACCCATAGTCCAGTTTGGATCGAATCAAAGCATGATAGATCCTGAGCATAGAACATTGATCCACTCCCCAAGAGCTGGAAGAGAGGACATGGAGGATGTTCGGAGCCCTTGCACACTTGACACACAGCTGCTTGATGTGTGGAATGAAGCTAAGCTTACGGTCAAAGTTAAGCCCCAAGAACTTTGCCTCAGGGACCACACAAAAGAGCTCCGTCTCGGCGATATAGTCAAGGATCGTGGTGGAGACCCCGTTGGTGGCAAAAATGCATGCAAACGGTTTTAGAAAAAGAGAATTTAAAACCATTTGCAGTGGTCCATGTCAACAACCGATTGAGGGCAGTCTGAAGCTGCCGCTCAATAAACCTCATGTTCGACGACTGGCACGAGACGTGGAAGTCGTCGACATAGAGCCCATTTGCAACAGGTGGAGGAAGATTTGTAGTGATGGCATTAATTTTAACACTAAAAAAGTGTGACACTCAAGACACAGCCCTGAGGGACTCCAAGTTCCTGTGGGAAGGAACGGGAAAGAGTGGAACCCACACGGACTTGGAATCGCCTGTTCAGTAAAAAATTGCGGATAAAAATGGGTAAATGGCCACGCATCCCATAGGAGTGGAGGTCCTGCAAAATTCCGTACCCCCACGTAGTGTCATAAGCCTTCTCAAGATCGAAGAACACAGAAACAAGGTGTTCTCTCTTGAGAAAGGCTTCCCTGATCGACGTTTCAAGTCGAATCAGATGGTCCATGGTGGATCGTTGTCGACGGAACCCAC
>NW_013801703.1:0-546 GCF_000517525.1 Limulus polyphemus | reverse complement strand
TTTATACGATTATTATTCAGTGTGGAACTTGACAATGCGACAACAAACTGAAAGTTAGTACGAACAGTAGGAGCTAACATTGTTGTTAAGTATATTGTTTTTAACATACATTCTGCTAGCATCGTTTAGTTGTGTAATTAAGACCATTTTAGATATATTATTTTTGACAGATACTTCTACCAACACCACTTGATTATTTATGTTGTTTCAATAGCTAACATAGTTGATAAGTATATTGTTTGTGACAGATACTTCTACCAACACCACTTGATTATTTATGTTGTTTCAATAGCTAACATAGTTGATAAGTATATTGTTTGTGACAGATACTTCAACAAACACCACTTGATTATTTATGTTGTTTCAATAGCTAACGTAGTTGTTAAGTATATTGTTTTTGACAGATACTTCTACCAACACCACTTGATTATTTATGTTGTTTCAATAGCTAACATAGTTGTTAAGTATATTGTTTTTGACAGATACTTCAACAAACACCACTTGATTATTTATGTTATTTCAATAGTTAACATAGTTGTTAAGTAC
>NW_013801702.1:0-546 GCF_000517525.1 Limulus polyphemus | reverse complement strand
TTACAGAATTTTTAACCGCTATACTCATATTTAGCCTTACTTTGTACAACTACTCCATGAACACCTAGGTGTAACTCTAGTTACCGAAAGTGTAACCCCCATACTCATCTTCAGCGTTATTTGGTACAACAGCTCCACGAACACCTAGGTGTAACTCTAGTTACCGAATTTGTAAACACCATACTTATCTTTAGCGTTATTTGGTACAACAACTCCACGAATACCTAGGTGTAACTCTAGTTTCAGAATTTATAACCACCATACTCATCTGTAGCGTTATTTGGTACAACAGCTCTACAAACACCTAGGTGTAACTCTAGTTACCGAATTTATAACCACCATAATCATCTTTAGCCTTACTTGGTACAACTACTCCATGAAATCCTAGGTGTAACTCTAGTTACACAATTTATAACCACCATACTCATCTTTAGTCTTACTTGGTACAACTACTCCATGAACACTTAGGTTTACCTTGAGTTACCGAATTTCTAACCACCATATTCATCCTTAGAATTACTTGGTACAAATACTCCATGTACAATT
>NW_013801701.1:0-546 GCF_000517525.1 Limulus polyphemus | reverse complement strand
AGCACACTGACTATAGCATATTAATAATAGATACTTCTTTTGGCGCGTCGCGTTGGTTATATTTATAGCACACTGACTATAGCATATTAATAATAGATACTTTCTTTTGGCGCGTCGCGTTGGTTATATTTATAGGCGGGTGGAGGCGTTCTAGAAATTTCAGTTTTACGTAACATTACTGAGCTACATTTAAGGGTTTACGCACATACATATATTGTTGATTCTTACTCTCGAGAATCTTCTACAACTTTGGAGAATAGGCGGGAGATTCGCAATATATTTAATAGTATAAGCTATGTATATTTATGTGTTTTGTTTTAGCTTAAGTAACAGGTATACCCTCTACAACGGTCAAGAATAATAAGCTGAATTAAAACGTAAAAGTATTGCAGCATTTAAATTTATCAATGATACATTTTTCTACATCTATTAAAACATAACAATACGAATTAGAATAAACCCCTGAGATCATAGAGCAAATTCTCAGTATAACGGCGATTTTCAGCGTTTATGTGGCACATTTTTGAGAATTTTAGGCCTAACACA
>NW_013801700.1:0-1265 GCF_000517525.1 Limulus polyphemus | reverse complement strand
GGAGTACCAGAAGCCATACAGAAGCTTTATGGTGTGACAGGACATTCTACAAGATTGCGGGGACCAGTGTGGGTAACTATTGAACTCATGGGCTTAAAGGACAGACAAGAAAGTATACTTGGCTGACATTGAAGACGAATGCATATTAGGATTGGACTATCTACTACCAAGAAAGTTTGTAATTGATTTTGATAAAATGACGTTTGGGAATAACAAAAGCCAAGTTCCGGTAACTGTTAAAAGAGAGGTTGAGCTGATTGGGTGCCGTCGGGCTGAAGTCAAGCCGTCTGAAAGAATTGATGATGGTGAAGTGGAACCAAATATAGATATCAAAGCAGAACAGGAGAAAGACCAAGATTTGAAGCCAATGATTGATTTTCTACAAGCAAGTGTTGTGTGCCCTACTTGGGAGAAGGTGTCTAGTCTATACCCCGCGACTATTGGGCACAATGAGACCAGTTGAGGCTTGCAGATGTTATTCTTGTCCGGAGATGGGAAACTACAGATGGGAAAGTGACGACTTGGCAAACAGTTATACCGAGGAAGGCACTTGATGGTGGATATCATCCATCCTTTCCAATAACACTTCCACAAACTCTGACACATTCTCAGGCAACTCTTCATAAGGTGAGTGTCCTGTATGCTTGGGTCCCCTTTTAGCACTACATGTACTGCATGTCCGGCACCATTCTTCAACATCTTGCCTCATACCTATCCAATAAAATCTTTGTCGTAGATGACTCAATGTCTTCCTAATTCCGAGATGTCCTCCTCTTAAGCTATCATGGGATTGACGCAGCACAACTTCCCGTAAGTTCAAACTTGAAAACATCTGCTGATTCGATGAAGTTAACTTATGATAAGAGATCTACTGAAGTCAGCTTTGAACCAGGAGACAAGGTGTGGTTGTATAATCCCAGGAAGACCAAAGGGAAGTCTCCTAAGTTGTCTTCTCCATGGGAAGGCCCATATGACATAGTGAATCATCTCTCAGACGTGTAAAATGTGGTTGGCGAGGTAAGCCAAAAGTGGTGCATGCCAACAGGCTTTGGCGTTATCATGGTCCAGGACATTTCAATTGGGACGAAGTGGAAAACAGAACAAATGACGCTGCTGAAGACGTGCCACCTGAAGAAGCCACCGTCGAAGAAGAAACTCTACTCAGTTTTGAGAAGGGAAACGGTGAAGCTCTTGGTGAAGTTACTACCACTGATGTGACTGTTACCGATGATGGGACATTTACTGATGAAGCGGATGAACCCCAC
>NW_013801699.1:0-546 GCF_000517525.1 Limulus polyphemus | reverse complement strand
CTCCTAAGTTGTCTTCTCCATGGGAAGGCCCATATGACATTGTGGATCGTCTCTCAGACGTGACTTTCCGGATAAAATGTGGTCGGCGAGGTAAGCCAAAAGTGGTGCATGCCAACAGGCTTTGGCATTATCACATTCCAGGACATTTCAGTTGGGACGAAGTGGAAAACAGAACAAATGACGCTGCTGAAGACGTGCCACATGAAGAAGCCACCGTCAAAGAAGAAACTCTACTCAGTTTTGAGAAGGGAAATGGTGAAACTCTTGATGAAGTTACTACCACTGATGTGACTGTTATTGACGATAGGACATTTCCTGATGATGTAGATGAACTCCACATGAAGCAGAAGCCAACAAGACGGAGACCAGTACGGAAGAAGATACGTCCTGTAAAATTAAGAGACCTTGTTGAATTGTAATTTTGTGTTTGTAATTCTGTACATTTAATTAAGTTATTGTTAATGGTTTATTGTATGTGGTTATTGTTCGGGTCGAACAATATTAAGGAGGGGGCAGTGTTGCGTCAGAGGGTCACGTGACTATTCT
>NW_013801698.1:0-546 GCF_000517525.1 Limulus polyphemus | reverse complement strand
AAACTGCAGATGGAAAAGTGACGACATGGCAAACGGTTATACCGAGGAAGTTACGGGAAGTTGTGCTGTGTCAATCCCATGATAGTTTAACTGGAGGACATCTCGGAGTTAAGAAGACATTGAGTCACCTACGACAGAGATTTTACTGGATAGGTATGAGACAAGATGTGGAAGAATGGTGCAGGACATGCAGTACATGTTGTGCTAAAAGGGGACCCAAGCATAAGGGACGTGCTCCAATGAAGTTATATCAAGTTGGTGCACCAATGAAAAGAGTAGCCATTGACATTGCTGGTCCTTTGCCACAAACTCGTGCTGGACACAAGTAAGTTTGTGTGGTGATGGATTATTTCACCAAGTGGCCTGAGGCATATGCAATACCAAATCAGGAAGCTACTACAGTAGCTTTGGCTCTTAGTGATTTCTTCTTCAGATTTGGCATGTCATACGAACTGCATTCAGATCAAAGCCGTAACTTTGAATCAGCTGTGTTCCATGAATGCTGCAAGTTGTTTGGCATAAGAAAGACCAGGACAACGCCACTGC
>NW_013801697.1:0-651 GCF_000517525.1 Limulus polyphemus | reverse complement strand
AACGTAATTAAACGTAGCTGTTTTGTACACCACACCTTACAATACCGATTATATGGACGTAATTAAACGTAGCTGTTTTGTACACACACCTTACAGTACCGATTAATATGGACGTAATTAAACGTAGCTGTTTTGTACACACACCTTACAGTACCGATTATATTGACGTAATTAAACGTAGCTGGTTTGTACACACACATTACAGTACCGATTATATGTACGTAATTAAACGTAGCTGTTTTGTAAACACACCTTACAGTACCGATTATATGGACGTAATTAAACGTAGCTGTTTTGTACACACACCTTACAGTACCGATTATATGGACGTAATTAAACGTAGCTGTTTTGTACACACACCTTACAATACCGATTATATGGACGTAATTAAACGTAGCTGTTTTGTACACACACCTTACAATACCGATTATATGGACGTAATTAAACGTAGCTGTTTTGTACACACACCTTACAATACCGATTATATGGACGTAATTAAACGTAGCTGTTTTGTACACACACCTTACAGTACCGATTATATGTACGTAATTAAACGTAGCTGTTTTGTACACACACCTTACAGTACCGATTATATGGACGTAATTAAACGTAGCTGTTTTGTACACACACCTTACAGTACCGATTATATGG
>NW_013801696.1:0-1369 GCF_000517525.1 Limulus polyphemus | reverse complement strand
CATACTGAATCATATTAGCTTATAAAATACATGATTAACTTTCATACAATATATTTTACATTATTGTTATGTCTGTGGTCGTTAGTTAATTACTCGTAAAAATACTTTCCGAAGAACCTCAGCGATACAAGCTCTTTCTCAAATAAAACTAGTTTATTCTTTCTCTTGAGTTCTCGAATTTGAATCCTACGTTAAGTCCAGCACAGAGGTACCGAGGTTGGTACAGTCATCTGGATTCAAGGTCAGAAAAGGTCAGCTTTCAGAGAGGTTTGAGGGACACTGTAATAAACCTGGGCACATGAGAGCTCAATGCTGGAAACTTCAACACAGGGATGATGCCACGGGAGGAAAGGCTGCTACCCAGAAAGGTTGCTGGAACTGTGAAGAGCAAAAACATATGAGAATCCAGTGTAAGAAGAATACTATCAATAAGTCAGCCTTGGGGAAACCAGTAGTTGTTGGTGTTGAGAGACGCCTACTAACCCCCATCGTGAAAGTCCCAACAGCTAGGTGTAAAATGCCAAGCACACATAGTGTCTATGTGACAGGAAAGCTGGATGGCCAAAGGTGCAACTTTGTCATAGATTCTGTCATTGGCCATTGCATCCTGCACCACAACTTAAGATACAAGTGAAGCAAGCACACCCCTCTACCAGGTACGGAACCCAAAATCAGTCAGAAGTCTACAGGGCTAGGTTTAGGACGAGAGTCCATGCTAAAGGGGAGAGCCTGCAAGAGCTGGCACAGGACTTGGAAAGCAACTGCACCACCCGATCTCTTCAAGTTGTTGCTGAGGGATCAGTTCATAGATGCCTTGGACAGTTGAGTTCTAGAGCCACTACCAGTGCTCTATAGTTGGGCCTATCATCTGCTGACAACTGCCCAAGTATTTCCAGTGGTTGTCCCTTCAATCTCTTTGCCAGATTACTGCTTTCTGCTCCTCTGTCCATCCGTTCATATCTGCCAGTAACTGAAATTGTGCTCTATATGCTTCTCATGGTGCTTTCCCATTGTATTCCTGTGGCTTCCTTCTTACTGAATCACTCCTATTACTGACCTTCATATCTGGGATGTGACTTCTAACATGACTGAATATGTCTGCATTAGGGTTTAGCTGCAGGGTCTGGAAGGGGCTTGCCACTGTCTGGGTCTGATTAAGTCGATGATTAATATATCCTCCTTGTGTAAGAGACAATAGATCATCCTTTAATGTATCTAATTCGCTTTGAAATTTACTAATGTTTTCCATTTGTACTTCTTGCCACTGTTGTTGACTTTCCTGTAGAGACTTTCTTCCTGTTTCCTTTCTTGTTCTAGTTGCCACTGCTTTAACACTCTTCTTGTTTATTTTCTTGTTCGAGCTGCCACT
>NW_013801695.1:0-791 GCF_000517525.1 Limulus polyphemus | reverse complement strand
TACAGAGTATTGACAAATCCTGTATCTTCTTATTGACAGGACACAGTATTGATAAATCCTTTATATTCTTATTGACAGGACACATTATTGTTACACAAGATTTCTTCTTATTGACAGGTCACAGTATTGATAAATACTTTATCTTCTTATTGTGAGGATACAATTTTGTTAAATTTTGAGTATTCTTATTATCAATACTGTGTACTGTCAATAATACAGAATTTAATAAGAAGATGTGTCCTGTCGTATTGATAAATGCTGTATCTTCTTATTGACAGGACACAGTATTGTTAAATCTTGTGTACTCTTATTGACATTACACAGTATTGATAAATCCTTTATATTCTTATTGACAGGACACATTATTGTTAAATCCTGTGTCTTCTTATTGACAAAACACAGTATTGATAAATCCTGTATCTTCTTATTGACAATACACAGTATTGTTATATTATGTCTTCTTATTGACAGTACACAGTATTGATAAAACCTGTATCTTCTTATTGACAGTACACAGTATTGATAAATCCTGTATCTTCTTATTCACAGGACACAGTATTGTTAAATCTTGTGTATTCTTATTGACAGTACACAGTATTGATAAATCCTGTACCTTCTTATTGACAGGACACAGTATTTTTAAATCTCGTGTCTTTTTATTGACAGTACAGAGTATCGTTAAATCTTTTGGCTTGTTGATGATAGTACACAGTATCATTAAATCTTATGAATTGTTATGAAAGTACACAGTATTGTTAAATCTTTTGTCTTATTATTGACAGTACACCGTA
>NW_013801694.1:0-665 GCF_000517525.1 Limulus polyphemus | reverse complement strand
GTAGGGTGGTGGGCACAGCACAAATAGCCATTTGTGTAGCTTTGCGCTTAAACAACAAACAAATCGTCATGATTTGGCTAGTGGTATTCGAAATAAACCATTACATAATATTGTTTTTCTTATGGCTGAATAAAATTATAATATTTCCACCGTGGGCTGTTATGCAACAAATATCTTAACATGCCTAACATACGTAATTCTAAACTGGATAAACATACGCATAAACAACAGATTTTGATTACCTGCAATTTTTAAAATTATCTTATTGTAACAAGAGTCGTCGACGTCATAACTACCGTATATCGAAAGTCTTGTAGATCGTTGAAGGTAGAAGATCATGATAATATCTTTGTATAGTGTTGTATGCTATATGATTAATATTTCAAAATAAATGTTCGTTTGCTAAGGGAAGCTTGTCATTACGCAATGATGACGATCAAAATGTTGAAGCTTCCTTAAGTAGATAGAAAACAAGTTAACTATAAAAACGACATACTGAGAAAGTTAGTGAATGAGAGTTAGTGCATCTGTTGCACAGTGATCGAGTTAATAAGTCAGTCAGTTACCGAGGAAATTCTTCAACTAAATTTATAAATACGTTAGTAGTACATTAATTTCAGAGTTCCTGTTGAAACATTGTTTGTGAAATTAGTCCTACTGTGTAC
>NW_013801693.1:0-1271 GCF_000517525.1 Limulus polyphemus | reverse complement strand
AGTAGACATATGATTTTAATTGTTTACCAGACTATCTAGATTTGTTGTTAATCTACTACTGTTGGCTTGCATTGTTTCAACAATCTAAATTAAAAAAGGTTTGATAATATTAATTAGGTACGTGACTTGTTATTCGTTTAGCTGGTGATTGTGTTCTAATTTGTTTTAGCTTGATTCGAGAACTTGTAGATGATTGTTTACTCCTGACGAAGCTGTAATATCGAAATATTGAGGAATAAAATTATATTCTGGAGATAAAGGTCGGGGTTTATTTGCATTAATAAATATGTCTAGTAAAGTACTCCAGTTTGCATTAAAAAACTTAACAATAATCTTTACTTTCTTAAATACTGAAGCAGCAGTCTAGCGTATTGTTATAATGATACTCTCTGTCGCGTAACAATGTTATTTTTCTCATAGCAACAACTACTTAGAAACTTGTGAGATATTAGATGTTGAACTTGAAAGAAGCGTTTTACTAAAACTGAAATATGAGTTCAAGAGTGTGCGAATATGTTTGCGCGTTCCTTGTAATATTTTTGTTTCATTTCGTCATCACAGAAACAGATGTTAGCAGAACACTGTTATTAAAAAATACATTATCAAAAGCAATAACATGCAATTCTGAGACTAACATCAATAATCCAAGTGTTGCGATGACGACAAACTACATCTCAAGATGGCATGTTATGATATGGAAATTGACCAATGCTGGTAAGTAATTTTGTTCAGCATGAAATTGTGATTGCCTTCTCAAGATCGACTAGTTATACTTTATTCTGAAAATTTATATATATATATATATGTGTGTGTGTGTGTAGAAATTAAAATCATATGGTATGTGTTATCGAAAAATAGTTACTTAATAATCAAACTGTATTGAGTACGAATGCATTAAGTAGAGTTAATTGGGCAGAAAAACGAGGTTCTATGACTCTAGTAATTATTACTTTAGTAACCATCGATTGTATTCAGTCTTGTGGCCATATTTATTCACTGTTACCCAACACTACAATTGCTGTTGAAACAAGTATTAACGAGGTAATCTTGGACTATAAACCTTGATAAACTTTACCCAAACTTTCTATTGTAAACAAACGTTACCAACAAAAATTACGTTTAACATGACAATGAATCCAAATATCAGAATAACAACGGCTCATAAGATCCCGCAACACCTTAAACTAAACAATTCGTTTTCTGAAAAAAAAACAAAAAACAAGTGGCTGAGTAAATTAGAAACACAGTAAATAAATTCGACCACACATAAC
>NW_013801692.1:0-547 GCF_000517525.1 Limulus polyphemus | reverse complement strand
GGGATGAAGTGAACAAAGGAACAAATGACGCTGCTGAGGAGGTGTCACCTGAAAAAGCCAACGTCGAAGAAGAAACTCTACTCAGTTTTGAGAAGGGAAACGATGAAGCTATTGATGAAGTTACTACCACTGATGTGACTGTTACCGATGATAGGACATTTACTGATTAAGTAGATGAACCCCACATGAAGCAGAAGCCAACGAGACGGAAACCAGTACGGAAGAAGATACGTCCCGTAAAATTAAGAGACTTTGTTGAATTGTAATTTTGTCTGTAATTCTGTACATTTAATTAAGTTATTGTTAATTGTTATTGGTTTATTGTAAGTGGCTATTGTTCGGGACGAACAATACTAAGGAGGGGGCAGTGTTGCGTCAGCGAGGTCACGTGACTAGTATCACGCCACCCGTTTTCTAGAAATATTCTGTTCCTTCGGGAGTGCCCTAGCATTTGCTAGATTGGGGGTGGTCTGGTATATATAAGATGGTCACGGCGTGACGGGGAATGTGTAGGTAGTGAGTAATTGAACTGCAGTCAGAGAGTATT
>NW_013801691.1:0-726 GCF_000517525.1 Limulus polyphemus | reverse complement strand
TCTACATCTGGGTTACCAAGACGTTTTTTTTACATAGATATAAGAGCAGTTGAGGTATAACCTACAAATATTGTTTTTTACTGGACTTTCATCTGCACATCTGGGTTCCCAAGACGGTTTTTACATATATAAGAGCAGTTGAGGTATAACCTATAAATATTGTTTTTTACTGGACTTTCATCAGCACATCTGGGTTCCCAAGACGTTTTTTTACATAGATATAAGAGCAGTTGAGGTATAACCTATAAATATTGTTTCTTACTGGACTTTTCATCTGTACATCTGGGTTCCAAAACAGTTTTTCGTCAGAGAAAAAACGGGATGATTTATTGGAGAATTTCAAACAATCCTATATATATATTTGCCGCAGTTTGTCTTTACCCATTATTAAAGAGGTTTTTATTATTTCATCTTTATTAGATTTTTTTATTTTATGGTTCTGGTATTAAGACGATCTTCGGTTCCAGGTAGCAGAAGTAGACCATAAAAAACAGCCTTATTGTCTGTTTCAGATTCACTCGGTCATGTAACTACAGGTTTTGGTTTCAGTTTCACTCGGCCATGTAACTACAGATATTGGTTTAAATTTCACTTAGCCATGTAACCACAGGTTTTGGTTTCAGTTTCACTCGGTCATGTAACTACAGATATTGGTTTCAATTTCACTTAGGCATGTAACCACAGGTTTTGGTTTCAGTTTCACTCGGCCATGTAACTACAGGTTTT
>NW_013801690.1:0-545 GCF_000517525.1 Limulus polyphemus | reverse complement strand
CTATTGATTAAAGAAACTAAACTAAGTTTTTAAAGTTTTATTTTATATGTTAATGTACACTGTATGGTCACAAGTAAATAGACAACTAATTTTTCGTCATTCAACTGATTTATGCTAATTAATTTGTGTTCACAGAGCTCTATATAAATGAAAATGATCCGCACACTAAATATCTTGTGCTACAACATGCCTAGAGCTCAAGGTTCTCTCGAATTGTCAGATTTTGTTAGAGGAAGGATAGTTGGTCAAGCAGATGGTGGAATAAGTCAGCGGCAAATTTCGCAGAATTTGGAAATCCTGCTTTCGACAGTCAACAGAATCATCGTCCAGTTCAGGAAACACGACAAGGAAACAGCTCAGCAGCGTCCGGGTCGTCCTGGTCCTTTGGAGAGGACAAAAAGGGCTGTCAAGAGGAGCATCGAAATGGATTCCAGATTAACGACTGCAGAAGTGGCCAAAGATTGCCCAAAGATTGGGTTATCGTTGTAGAGCAGCTAGACGGAAGCCCTTATTAAGACCTACCAACATAGTCAGACGAAAGAGGT
>NW_013801689.1:0-546 GCF_000517525.1 Limulus polyphemus | reverse complement strand
GACCCTTTCTGGCCTTGAATCCAGATGACTGTACCAACCTTGGTACCTCTGTGCTGGACTTAACGTAGGATTCAAATTCGAGAGCTCTGGCCATTGCATCCTGCATGGTAGAGGGGTGTGCTTGCTTCACTTGTATCTTAAGTTGTGAACTGTCCAAGGCATCTACGAACTGATCCCTCAGCAACAATTTGAGGAGTTCTGGTGGTGCAGTTGGGTAGGCCTTGTGTGCCATGCTTTCCAGGTCTTGTGCTAGCTCTTGCAGGTTCTCCACTTTAGCACGGATTCTCGTCCTAAACCTAGCCCTGTAGACTTCTGAGTGATTCTGGGTTCCGTACCTGAGTTCCAGAGCCTCTACCAGTGCTTTATAGTTGTGGCTGTCGGCTGCTGTCAACTGTCCAAGTATTTCCAGTGGTTGTCCCTTCAAGCTCGTTGCCAGATATACTGCTTTCTGCTCCTCTGTCAATCCATTCATCTCTGCCAGGAACTCAAATTGTGCTCTATATGCTTCCCATGGTGCCTTCCCATCGATTTCCTGTGGCTTCCTTC
>NW_013801688.1:0-545 GCF_000517525.1 Limulus polyphemus | reverse complement strand
TCGTTGCAGAGCAGCTAGACAGAAGCCCTTATTAAGACCTGCCAACATAGTCAGATGAAAGAAGTGGGCAAGTGATATGATGACCAAGCCTCTGGACTTTTGGAAGACCGTATTGTTCTAAGACGAATCAAGATTCGCTCAATTTTCGGACAGTGGAAGGATATGGGTCTGGAAAATGCGTCAACAAGAGTTTTGGCTCAACAGATTGCAGCTAACAGTGAAGCATGGTGGTTTCAGCGTGATGGTTTGGGGAGCTGTTTGGGTTGGTGGGAGATCGAGCTTAGTGGAGTGCATTGGCAACATAAATTTTGCAAAATATGTCGAAATATTGGAGGAAGGACTCTTGCCACTTTATTCCTCAGGTTTTGTGGACAAGAACACAACATTGTTCCAGGAAGATGGAGCACCGTGTCACACTGCTAGAAACACCCAAAAGTGGCAGGAAGAAAATGGTATCCAGAAGTTGCCCTGGCCGAGCCAATCTCCTGACATGAACCCCATCAAAAACCTCTGGGCCATACTCGACCGGCAAGTCAAGAAACAAC
>NW_013801687.1:0-545 GCF_000517525.1 Limulus polyphemus | reverse complement strand
AGGAGGTTTTAGAGATTAAGCAATGAGATGGAGAAAATTTATTTTAAGTCTTAACATGAAAATCACTTTGCATCGGACTAGCAAAAAAAACACTCGATATATACAAATCTCTTTTTAGTTTATTAAAAATTCTTCACTAAAAGATATAATTTTTTGTATGTGAAAGATAGATTGTTTACTGAAAGTTTGCAAAATTTGGTGATGATATACATACTATATTAAAAATTAGTATCAAAACCATAAAGACTTTAAAAGAGTATAAAGAGATCACATAGTTGGTCAAGCAGACCGTGCCCACGTTAAGAGAGTTAAGTTCTTGATTTTATAAGGAAATAATTTTAAAAATCTTCAATCTTCCCTGCAACAATTCTTCTCTAATAATTCCCTCTTTACCACAATATATTTATCATTCCTCTGAGAGGTACATAATTTAACATAAATTAATAATTATAATACAAAGTCTAATTTGAAGAGCCTTCAATGTTATTTGTTTATGGAATCATAATCTAGAAAATAAGACCCACTTGCCCAATATTCTCTTTCAC
>NW_013801686.1:0-546 GCF_000517525.1 Limulus polyphemus | reverse complement strand
GTTGATGATGGTGAAATGGAACCAAATATAGATATCAAAGCAGAACAGGAGAAAGACCAAGATTTGAAGCCAATGATTAATTTTCTAAAAGCAAGTGTTTTGCACCCTGTTTTGACTAGTCTAAGCACTGTGACAAAGAACTATTGGGCACAATGGGACCAGTTGAAGCTTGAAAATGGTATTCTTGTCCGGAGATGGGAAATTGATGACTTGGCAAACAGTTATACAGAGGAAATTACGGGAAGTTGTGCTGCATCAATTCCATGATAGTTTAACAGGAAGACATCTCGGAATTAAGAAGACATTGAGTCACCTACGACAGAGATTTTACTAGATAGGTATGAGGCAAGGTGTGGAAGAATGGTGCAGAACATGCATTACATGTTGTGCTAAAAGGGGACCCAAGCATGAGGGATGCCCACCTTATGAAGAGTTGCCTGAGAATGTGTCACAGTTTGTTAAAGTGTTATCGGAAAGGATGGGTGATATTCACCATCAAGTGCATTCAAACTTGAAAACGTCTGCTGATTCGATGAAGTTATCTTA
>NW_013801685.1:0-545 GCF_000517525.1 Limulus polyphemus | reverse complement strand
ATTTTTGTGGATCATAGTGTACCAGATATTGAATCTTGTCAATAAGTATATCAAATAGTGATCCTTGTGAATAATAGTGTACCAGATGATAAATCTTGTTGATAACTATAACATATTGGGATTTTGTCAATCATAGTGTACCAGATAATGAATCTTGTCGATAAGTATAACATATGGTGAATCATAGTGTACCAGATAATAAATCTTTTCGCTAAGTATAACATATGGTGGTTTTTGTTAATCAAAGTGTACGAGATGATGAATCTCGATGATAAGTAAAACATATGTGATTTTTGTGAATAATAGCGTACCAGATGATGAATCTTGTCGATAAGTATAACATATGGTGATTTTGTGAATCATAGTGTACCAGATGATGAATCTTGTCGGTAAGTATAACATATGGTAAATAATGGTGTACCAGATGATGAATCTTGTCGATAAGTATAACATATGGTAAATCATAGTGTACCAGATGATGAATCTTGTCGATAAGTAAATCAAATGGGGATTTTTGTGGATCATAGTGTACCAGATGTTGAATC
>NW_013801684.1:0-546 GCF_000517525.1 Limulus polyphemus | reverse complement strand
AAACACATGTAGATATGTTGTAAATATATGAGTTATTTAACTCATTGCATGTAGACTAAAGTAAACATTGGGTCATAGAAAGATACTAGTTATTGAGACCCATTTAATCCATTCGGACTTAAGGAAACACGTGTAGATATGTTGTAAATACATGAGTATATATGACCCATTGACTGCAGACTAATATCAACAGTAGGTCATAGAACGATTCTAGTTATTGGGACCTTTTTAATCCACTCGGACTTAAGGAAACTCTTGTAGATATGTTGTAAATATATGAGTTAATTAAGACAATGGCTGCTGACTAAAGTCAACAGTGGGTCATTGAAAGATTCTAGTTATTGGGACCTATTTAATCCACTCGGACTTAAGGAAACACATGTAGATATGTTGTAAATATATTAGTTAATTAAGACAATGGCTGCTGACTATAGTCAAGTGAAGGTCATAGAACGATACTAGCTATTGGGTCCTATTTAATCCACTAGGACGTAAGGAAACAAATGTAGATATGTTGTAAATATACGAGATAATTAACACATTGAC
>NW_013801683.1:0-544 GCF_000517525.1 Limulus polyphemus | reverse complement strand
TTTATAGCGGATATTATATTTATATAGTTTATAACGATATTATATTTATATATAGGTTTTATAACGGATACTATGTTTATATAAGTTTTATAACGGATATTATATTTATATAGGTTTTATAACGGATATTATATTTATCTATAGGTTTTATAACGGATATTATATTTAAAATACTGCGAAAAATCTACGTAGTCAAATTGTAAATTATATAAAATGTGAAAAAGATGGACTTGTTACTCTATCAAAAACATATTGCGGCCCCGTATGGCCAGGTGGTTAGGGGGCGCTCGACTCGCAATCTGTGGGCCATGGGTTCGAATCCCCGTCACACCAAACATGCTCGCCGTTTCAGCCATGGGGACGTTATAATGTGACGATCAATTCCATTATTCGTTGGTAAAAGAGTAGCCCAAGAGTTGGCGGTGGGTGGTGATGACTAGTTGCCTTCCCTCTTGTCTTACACTGCTAAATTAAGGACGCCTAGCACAGATTGATGTATTTGACCCAGGGTCTCATAGATTAATTTACTCTAATCCTGCTTAAA
>NW_013801682.1:0-546 GCF_000517525.1 Limulus polyphemus | reverse complement strand
TAATCCAGTATTTGCTAGGTTCCCTCTATTCTTGTATAAAAGTGCGCCAAACAATCAATCGGAATAGAATTGCAGACAGGCAGAGATACAGATGGACAATTGAGTCAAGCGCGATAAAAGTAAAGTGCGTGAATCGTTCGTTGTGAATTATAACGTGTGTTTATGTTAAAGTAACTGTGGAAATTAAGTGTATTGAAAAGTTGTATTGAGAAAGAATAAACTAGTTTTATTTAAGAAAGAACTTGTATCGCTGAAGTTTCTCGGGAAGAATTTCTAGGGGAAATTAACAAACGAACAGAGACTTATATCAGATGTTTTTAAGCATTGATTTATAACACTGTTTTTGAAATGATTCTAAAGAGTTTTTTTACATAGATAACGATATCAGTTATGTTTAAGCAGTTATTTATAACAGTGTGTTTTAGTAATCATTTTAAAATTGTGTTTTGCATAGACATCTATATCAGGAATGTTTAAGCTATGAATTATAACAGTGTGTTTTTCTAATGATCTTAAAGAGATGTGTTTTACCTAGATAACTATATC
>NW_013801681.1:0-546 GCF_000517525.1 Limulus polyphemus | reverse complement strand
AACAGGTGACATTGTGTTTTAAGAGGCGTGTCATTGTTTATAAAATTATTAAAACAGGTGACGTTGTGTTCCAAATCTTTCTTTATAAAATTATTATAACAGATGACAATGTGTTCGAAGTCTTCGTTTATAAAGTTATTATAACAGGTGACGTTGTGTTCCAAGTCTTCGTTTATAAAATTATTATAAAAGGTGACTTTGTATTCCAAGTCTTCGTTTATAAAATTATTATAACAGGTGACGTTGTTTTCCAAGTCTTTGTTTATAAAAGTATTACAACAGGTGACATTGTATTCCAAGTTGTTGCTTATGAAATTATTATATAAGGTGACGATGTATTCCAAGTTTTTGTTTATAAAATTATTATACCAGGTGACATTATATTCCAAGTTGTTGCTTATGAAATTATTATATAAGGTGACGTTGTGTTTAAGTGGCGTGTTTTTGTTCATAAAATTATTATACCAGGTGACGTTGTGTTTTAAGTGGCGTGACTTTGTTTATAAAATTATCATACCAGGTGACATTCCAAGTAACGAGACTTTC
>NW_013801680.1:0-546 GCF_000517525.1 Limulus polyphemus | reverse complement strand
CAAATTTACAGAAATGAACTATGTACATAATAAATATATATCTGGACAATATCTATGTATATGATATGAAATAATATTATATAAAGATGTTTAATAAACAGAAAGATACAATCCAGCAATTTGTTTTATCTCAACATTTCACCTAAAAGACTGATCAAGAAGTAAACACCCTGAGACCAGTTTTAACAAAACAAACATATCTATACTCCAGTGTACATTACTCTACCATCTTACAGGAAGACATCGGAGAATATTTCAGTTATTCCGTTAAATATTATCATATAACATTCTAATATATTAATTTGCTTTTCGGGAGATATGAAATGAACATTCATTTATGTTTATATCATTGAAGACGGTTCAAAGTAATCTTTATCAGAACAGCGACAGATGAACAAACAATATGATACTTTAGTATGTAAATATTACACAGAAAGTGGAGACTGTTTAATAACATCTAAGAAGTGATAATGTTAAGTAACTTACTTTTAATATTCAACTGCTCCTTAACGAGAATATATATATATATGTGTGTGTGAGAGAGGG
>NW_013801679.1:0-546 GCF_000517525.1 Limulus polyphemus | reverse complement strand
ACCTGATGTCCTCAATCTGTTGCTGAAGGATCACTTTGTAGATGCCTTGAACAGTCCACAACTGAAAATACAAGTAAAGCAAGCACACCCCTCTACTATGCAGGATGCAATGGCTGGAGCTCTTGAATTTGAATCCTACGTTAAGTCCAGCACAGAGGTACCAAGGTTGGTACAGTCATCAGGATTCAAGACCAGAAAAGGGCAGCTTTCAGAGAAGTTTGAGGGACTTTGCTGGCACTGTAACAAACCTGAGCACAAGAGAGCTCAATGCCGGCAACTTCAACACAGGGAGATGCCACGGCAGGAAAGGCTTCTACCCAGAAAAGTTGTTGGAATTGTGGAGAGTAAGGACATATGAAGAGCCAGTGTAAGAAGAATACTACCGATAAGTCAGCCTCATGGAAACCAGTAGTGGTTGGTGCTGAGGGACACCCATCAACCCCCATTGTGAAAGTCCCAACAGCTAAGTGTAAAATGGCAAGCACACATAGTGTCTACGTGACAGGAAAGCTGGATGGCCAAAAGTGTAACTTTGTCATAAATTCT
>NW_013801678.1:0-545 GCF_000517525.1 Limulus polyphemus | reverse complement strand
CAATGTTTTCTTAACTCCGAGATGTCCTCCTGTTACAGTATCATGGGATTGACGCAACACAACTTCCCGTAACTTTCTCGGTATAACCATTTGCCAGGTCGTCACTTTCCCATCTCCGGAGAAGAATACCATCTTCAAACTTTAACTGGTCCCATTGTGCCCAATAGTGCTTTGTCACAGGGCTTAGACTAGACACCTTCTCCCAAGCAGGGTGCGAAACATTTGCTTTAAAAAAATCAATTATTGGCTTCAAATCTTGATCTTTCTCGTGCTAGCTTTAATATCTATACTTGGTTCCACGTCGTCATCATCAACTTCTTCAGTCACTTTAACTTCGCTTTGATGGCACCTAATTAGTTCAATCTCTCTTTTAACAGTTACCGGAACTTGGCCTTTGTTATTCCCAAACGTCATTTTGTCAAAATCAATTACAAACTTCCTTGGTAGTAGATAGTCCAATTCTAATATGCATTAAGTCTTCAATGTCAGCCAAGTATACTTTCTGTCTGTCCTTTATGCCCATGAGCTCAATAGTTACCCACACT
>NW_013801677.1:0-546 GCF_000517525.1 Limulus polyphemus | reverse complement strand
ATATATATATATATATAATATATATATATATTGTTATGAAGAAACAAGCCCAAACAAAGTTGAATTAAAAATGTTACATAAGTTAAAAGGATCCCCATGATACAGGCTATAATGTGGAATATAACATGTGTCCTGGGATTTGGAGGTGACTGCAGAAGTAGGACCCACATCGTGGTGGGGATACGTTATCAGTTTTATCTTCCTTCTTCCAGTCTCATATGAAGAAACTCAAAAAATAAAATAAAATCAATAAAAAATACAAGTTAGGAGAGCAAGATGTAGGTGTTTGAGTCTACAACATCCCACATCTATATCACCCTTCACTGTCTGGGAAGGAGACTGCTCTCTAAAGTAAAAGAAAGAAATAAGCTACTACCACTTGGGGGTAAGTAAAATAAACATACCTCCCGAGGTTAACATTCCAGCCCCCATTATAGTAGTAAAGCCCTACTTTAACTTAATTAGTTATACAATAGATAAATTGTACTAGTATAGAGTTATAAAAGCACAACCAAGTTATCTAAACTAACTAATATAACTCCCATT
>NW_013801676.1:0-693 GCF_000517525.1 Limulus polyphemus | reverse complement strand
CCCTACATCTAATAGAACCATTACTACAGTTACCTCGACTAACAACACTATCTATCTCAGATACTATGATTCAGTGTCCCTATATTTACAAGACGATTGTTACTATTACTTGGACAACAACACTATCAGAAATACTATGAATCAGCTTATATCTCAGATACTAACAACATTTTTATACATTCGATGAATAAGTGTCCTTACGTCTTCTAAAACAACACGTGTTCTAGAACAATAGTATCATAGATAGTACGAAACAGCGTCCTTACATTTATAATAAATTATTACTGTTTCCTGGACAAAAGACACTATCACTTATTTTACGAATCAGATTCTCTACATGTATTAGAATCATTGTTACTGTTATCTGGACTAAAAACACTATCACAAATACTATGCATGAGAAACTCTACATGTACTAGAATCATTGCTTCTATTACTTGCACTGAAAATACGATCACAAATCTTATTAGAACTATTTCTACTGTTAACTGGACTGACAACTTTTTTACAAATACAATGAATCCCCATCGCTACATATTACTAGAACCATTTTTTATGTTACCTCGACTAAATACATTATCACTTATTCTATAAGTGAGGTTCTCTATATCTCCTAGAACCATTGTTACTGTTACCCGGACTAAAAAAATATTCCAAATACTATGAATTAGCGTTCCTACATAAACTATACCA
>NW_013801675.1:0-545 GCF_000517525.1 Limulus polyphemus | reverse complement strand
ATATATATATATATATATATATATATGCCATTACAATTTAAACGTTCGTTTATCCATTTAGCTCAATCTTTAGGGCTCCAGCCGAAACCATTTCAATTCGATTCTTAAGGATCCAGCCGAATCCATTTCAACTCGATCTTTAGAGATCCAACTAAGTTTCATTTCAACTCGATCTATAGAGATCCAACTAAGTTTCATTTCAACTCGATCTTTAGAGATCCAACTAAGTTTCATTCAAACTTGATCTTTAGAGATCCAACTAAGTTTCATTCAAACTTGATCTTTAGAGATCCAACTAAGTTTCATTTCAACTCGATCTTTAGAGATCCAACTAAGTTTCATTTCAACTCGATCTTTAGAGATCCAACTAAGTTTCATTTCAACTCGATCTTTAGAGATCCAACTAAGTTTCATTTCAACTCGATCTTTAGAGAACCAACTAAGTTTCATTTCAACTCGATCTTTAGAGAACCAACTAAGTTTCATTTCAATTCGATCTTTAGAGATCCAACTAAGTTTCATTTCAACTCGATCTTTAGAGAACC
>NW_013801674.1:0-692 GCF_000517525.1 Limulus polyphemus | reverse complement strand
AAAAAGTTTTGTACATGGAAAAAAATTAAACTTGATCAAAGTATAATTTTAATATATGATGTGAAGTTAACCTAAAAGTATAATTTTAATATATGATGTGAAGTTAACCTAAAAGTATAATTTTAATATATGATGTTGAATTAACCTAAAAGTGTAATTTTAATACATGATGTGGAGTTACCCTAAAACTATAATTTTAATATGTGATGTGAAGTTAACCTAGAAATACAACTTCATTGATTTTCATTCTAATAAAAGTATTTTTATGTAGAATTGTGTTTTCATCATGAACTTAAAATAGAAAATCAAATGCAGACTATGGAGACTTTAGGTTTAAACAAGTTTTTGTTTAACTTTGTTGCTGAAGTGTTTTCATGTTAGAAACAAGACACACAAAGTATAGGCTAGTAGCTAAAAAAATGTAATATAGATTGTTTCAAAATGGTACTACCTCTCACACCCAAACCTATCTTGACCTTGATTTTCACTCTATAAGCATTGGCAAAAAAAATTTTTTGCTAATAGTGCACCAGTCTATTATACCCCTTTATTTTTACATCCTTTCAGAGCATGTGCATATTATGTGACTACCTTCCACCAATCATACTGCACCACCTATACTAGCACAGGTAGCTCCCTCTACTATTGCAGCACAATCCTCACTTTCTTGATTGGCATTACAGTGTATAGAC
>NW_013801673.1:0-546 GCF_000517525.1 Limulus polyphemus | reverse complement strand
ATGAAAAGCATGACTACTGCGTTTATTAGTGCAGAACTAGCAAGGATAATAAGAAAAGCATGACTATTGTGTATATTAGTGTAGAACAAGCAAGGATAATAAGAATAGCATGACTATCGTATTTATTAGTGTAGAACTAGCAAGGATAATATGAAAAGCATGACTACTGCGTTTATTAGTGCAGAACTAGCAAGGATAATAAGAAAAGCATGACTATTGTGTTTATTGGTGTAGAACAAGCAAGGATAATAAGAAAAGTATGACTATTGTGTATATTAGTGTAGAACAAGCAAGGATAATAATAATAAAAGCACGACTATTGTGTATATTAGTGTAGAACAGGCAAGGATAATAATAAAAGCACGACTATTGTGTATATTAGTGTAGAACAAGCAAGGATCATAAGAAAAGCATGACCATTGTGTTTATTAGTGTAGAACCAGCGAGGATAATAAGAAAGGCATGACCATTGTGTTTATTAGTGTAGAACCAGCGAGGATAATAAGAAAGGCATGACTATTGTGTATATTAGTGTAGAACAAGCAA
>NW_013801672.1:0-546 GCF_000517525.1 Limulus polyphemus | reverse complement strand
AGAGTTATTATCTTCAGCGTATAGTGATTGTCATTAAGGTACAGAGTATATATATTTAAACAAATAAAGAAAAACTTTTCATAAAGGAAGTAAATGTAGGGATGGCTAATATCAATCTTTCAAAAACAATACACACAAGATAGTAGGAGTGACAGTTGAATTCTTTTGAAGGATTGATATTAGCCATCCTTATCTTTAATTCCTTTATGAAAGGTTTTTCTTTACTTATTTGTTTGTTTTTTAATGCAGTGTTTCAATAGACAGGGGAAGGTTGTATTTATAACCAAGCCCTCAATAGAATGAGGTTCCAACCGTAATATTTATTGTTTATCTATTATTGGCTGGTAATTCCTGTTTCACCCTGTTTTTAAGCTTTTTAAAGGAACATCAATTGTATGTAAGAAAGCTAACTTCAAAGGGTAATGATAACATCGTTTACACCAGAATTATGATTTTTAAATTACTACTAGTTATTAATAATACTTATAAAAGCGGATAATGTTACCTCAGTGAAATTGGTTGACACCATTGTTTTGGTTTTTGAGT
>NW_013801671.1:0-543 GCF_000517525.1 Limulus polyphemus | reverse complement strand
AGAAATCAACGACTTGGGAGAATAACTTTTAGAAGTAGGAAATCAGTTACACTAATTTTGGTTTAATTATAAACCACAAATATCTCTCAGTGTCAGTGTGATTTATTTGTAAATTATTATCAGTGAGAACAGATATTAACACAAGTTACAAGAAATTAAAGCATGGCATAAATACGGCAAGCCTTAATATTTTACCCCCCATTTTATTTGTTTAATTTTTATCTTTGAAAAAAAAAGTGCAACACTGAGAAAAGGTATTTAAACTAGATAATGAATCAAGAATTTTTAGTACATTATTTTCTAAATAAAAATTAAATTAATTGTGAACACAATGAATTTTTCATATTCCCGTCAGTTCGTATCTACATTGAAATTTAAGGGGTTTGATCTGTCAAAGAACAGAGAGAACTATTAAAAATGCTTTGATACAGTGTCGAGCTTGTTTGTTCTGGTGTTTGCAACATTCCTGGTTTAATTTTAATTTTATGAAACTGGTTTTAATAAGCTGCTTGATAGTTGTGACAAAGTCACCTTTTGGTTTAG
>NW_013801670.1:0-546 GCF_000517525.1 Limulus polyphemus | reverse complement strand
CAATACAAGAAACTCACAGGTATGATATCAACATAATATCCATCATCTTACTGTATTCACAAACAAATCTAACTCCTCGGATATCGTAAAGACAATAGACAATAAAGTATATTTCTCATATTCGAAATCTCCTAGAAAAATAACCCTGTGAAACCTACCATATAACGACTACCATTAAAAGTGATCCTACAATATAAAAGCTGAACTTCAAAAGATATCCGTCTCAAATAAAATGACTTTAACAACAAATCTGACCATAAAATATGGCATAACAACAAATGATATATTTACCAAAACACAAAAAAAACTATGTAAAATTAGAAAAAAACATTTGTAGCCTTAAATTTCTCAAGAGATGAAAAAATGAAAAAGTTATGCCTAAGTTTTTAAAATTAAACAATCAACCACAAAATCCAAAAATTCAAGCCATCATCGAAAATGCAGAAAAGAAAATCCTAAATGCAACAATCAGACACAAATACAGAGACATCAACAACTTGAGAAAAGAAAATTCAAGACTACGCGAGCTTCTGACCTCCAATACAA
>NW_013801669.1:0-1007 GCF_000517525.1 Limulus polyphemus | reverse complement strand
ATATTCAATGTTTATTAACAAAATAATAAACAAATACTGTCAGTAGAATATTCAGGTTTATTAACTAAATAACAACCAAATACTGTCGGTAGAATATTCAATGTTTATTAACTAAATAACAAACAAATACTGTCGGTAGAATATTCAAGTTCATTAACAAAATAACAAACAAATACTGTCGGTAGAATATTCAGTTTATTAACAAAATAACAACCAAATACTGGCGGTAGAATAATGAGATTAATTAACAAAATAACAACCAAATACTGTCAGTAGAATATTCAGGTTTATTAACTAAAGAATAAACAAATACTGTCGTTAGAATGTTCAGTGTTTACTAACAAAATGCCCCCCAGTGGCACAGCGGTATGTCTACAGACTTACAACGCTAGAATCCGGGTTTCGATACCCGTGGTGGGCAGAGCCCAGATAGCCCATTGTGTAGCTTTGTGCTTAATTACAAACAAACAAACAAAAACTAACAACCAAATACTGTCGGTAAAATATTCAATGTTTATTAACTGAATAACAACCAAATACTGTCAGTAGAATATTCAGGTTTATTAACTAAATAACAACCAAATACTGGCGGTAGAATAATGAGCTTTATTAACAAAATAACAACCAAATACTGTCAGTAGAATATTCAGGCTTATTAACTAAAGAATAAACAAATACTGTCGTTAGAATGTTCAGTGTTTACTAACAAAATAACAACCAAATACTGTCGGTAGAATATTCAGTGTTTACTAACAAAATAACAAACAAATACTGTCGGTAGAATAATGAGCTTTATTAACAAAATAACAACCAAATACTGTCGGTAGCATATTCAATGTTTATTAACTAAATAACAAACAAATACTGTCAGTAGAATATTCAGGTTTATTAACAAAATAACAAACAAATACTGTCAGTAGAATAATGAGCTTTATTAACTAAATAACAAACAAATACTGTCAGTAGCATATTCAGGTTTATTAACTAAATAACAAACAAATACTGTC
>NW_013801668.1:0-657 GCF_000517525.1 Limulus polyphemus | reverse complement strand
TATGGACGTAAAACAATGTAACAAGGCGGGGACGTAAAACAACATAACAAGGTAGGGACGTAAAACAATAAAACAAGGTATGGACGTAAAACAATATAACAAGGCGGGGACGTAAAAAAACATAACAAGGTATGGACGTAAAACAATTTAACAAGGTAGGGACGTAAAACAATATATAATAAACAAGTAGATGAACCAATATAACAAAGAAACCACAGACGTGTGGAAATAGTAAAGAAGATGGCTGTCAGATCAATGGTTAGAGTAACAGGGTGAGACACGTATACTAAACACAGAATGAGACGGGCAGATGACTACTTCTATTTATAAATGGCGAGACAGACGTACATCTGTATAGCCAGGTAGATGGACAGTTCGGTAAAAAAAAGTGTATATAGTCGGATAAAGCGACCAGTACTTTCCAATTATACGTTTAATTACGAAGCCATTTATTTTTATTTGCACTTATTAAAGCCTCTGTGAACAGACAACAAATAATACAGGCTAACATCTTTAGACAGACGTTGGAAAAAGAAACGTGCACCGCCACGGTAACGTTTAACGCTATTCTACTGCCCGTCTACCACTAATGTGGTGTGACACGTGTGTAAAACATAGAAGTTTGATACACTCACAGACTATGTTAATTCTATATGG
>NW_013801667.1:0-547 GCF_000517525.1 Limulus polyphemus | reverse complement strand
GATTACTTTCACTAGATAATTTAAAAGAACAGTGTTATAATAATAAACATATAAATTTCATAAATCATGTTTCTAGTTATTTACTTAAAAATATCGCAAGTGCCTAACAAATATCAGTGTGTTTAACGTAATGTCGTGAGAAGTCAAGGCCGGCTTTAACTTTTGAAATCGTGGTTCAGTTTATTTTTAGGGTATATCTACCTCTTTAAAAAAACAAAAAACTTATGTCTAGGACCAGTAACGAAAATCCAGAACTAATTTTTAACATTAAATTATGAGATTTGTATCTTTTTTCCTTTTGCAACGTTGTGCCATTTTAATCATCCCCTTAAACAGAAAAATGTTTGATCTAACCCACTTTATCTCCAATATTTTTGAAATATTCATATTCAAAAGTGTACTTATAATACATAAAAACAATGTTATGCCACAAACTAGCGCAGAAGTAAGCCTAAAGCCCACCACGGCTATCGAAACCATCATTCTAGCGTTCTAAGTTCGCAGACATACCGCTGTGCCATATGATGGAGTCTGTCAGATATGTAAT
>NW_013801666.1:0-546 GCF_000517525.1 Limulus polyphemus | reverse complement strand
CCCTTCATGAAAGCTCAATATTCGTCCCTATAAAGCGTAATATATTGAATCATTTGTCCATTATTATTCTCGTAATCCATTTTATTTTATTAGAACCTGAGACTAATATACATACATATATATTAAGATTGTTTGTTTGTTTGGAATTAAGCACAAAGCTACACAATGGACTATCTGTGCTCTGCCCACCACCGGTATCAAAACCCGGTTTCTAGCAATATAAGTCCGCAGACATACCGCTGTGTCACTGGGGGGCGTTAGCATAAGTATACATGTCACTGATATTCTAGCTTTTAATTGTTTGTTTGTAATTAAGCACAAAGCTACACAATGGGCTATCTGTGCTTTGTCCACCACGGGTATCGAAACCCTGTTTCTAGCGTTGTAACTCCGCAGACATACCGCTGTGCCACTGGAGGGGGCATATATTAAGAGCAAGGTATGTTGCAGATATATATATATATATAAAGTTTAATGAATTTAAGAAACGTGAAAAAGAATATTGTGTTTTGATTTAAAGTATCTTGTTCGTTTGTTTGTAGTTAA
>NW_013801665.1:0-545 GCF_000517525.1 Limulus polyphemus | reverse complement strand
GATAGGATTAGTTACGGTAAGATAGGATTAGTTACGGTAAGATAGGATTAGTTACTGTAGGATAGGATTAGTTACAGTAGGATAGGATTAGTTACTGTAAGATAGGATTAGTTACGGTAAGATAGGATTAGTTACTGTAAGATAGGATTAGTTACTGTAAGATAGATTAGTTACTGTAAGATAGATTAGTTACTGTAAGATAGGATTAGTTACTGTAAGATGGGATTAGTTACAGTAGGATATGATTAGTTACGGTAAGATAGGATTAGTTACTGTAGGATAGGATTAGTTACTGTAAGATAGGATTAGTTACAGTAGGATATGATTAGTTACTGTAAGATGGGATTAGTTACGGTAAGATAGGATTAGTTACTGTAAGATAGGATTAGTTACAGTAGGATAGGACTAGTTAAACTAGGATAGGATTAGTTACTGTAAGATAGGATTAGTTACAATAGGATTAGTTACTGTAAGATAGGATTAGTTACAGTAGGATACGATTAGTTACGGTAAGATAGGATTAGTTACAGTAGGATAGGATTAGT
>NW_013801664.1:0-543 GCF_000517525.1 Limulus polyphemus | reverse complement strand
AGTCATAATTATGGGTGATTTTAATTACAGCCATATAGATTGGGAAATGCTAAAGTCAAACCATGAGGGAGAAAGGTTTTTGAAACTGTTCAAGGTGGCTTTCTTCACCAATTAGTCAAGGAACTAACTATAAACAATGCTAGTTTAGATTTAATGTTAACTTCTAATGTAGAAATGATTGAGAGGGTGGAAACTGGGGAACATCTGAGTGCAAGTGATCATTGCTCTATTAGGTTCAATGTTTTCCTGCATATGGAGATAAGGAATAATGACATTTTGGTTACAAATTTCAAAAAATCAAATTTTGAAGGGATGCGACAAGAATTATCTGTTGTGAATTGAGCAGCCGAGTTATTTGGAGACACTGATCAGATATGGAACATTTTTAAAGACAAATTTTTAATTATTCAATGTAAACACATTCCTAATAGAAAGAAAAGGGTAGCTACAAGTAAAAAACCAGGTTAGGCTCACAAAGAGTTTAAGAAATAAAATTAATGAAAAGCATCATAAATTTAAGAAATTTAAATTGACTGTCATGAC
>NW_013801663.1:0-1043 GCF_000517525.1 Limulus polyphemus | reverse complement strand
TTTGCCATAGATTCTGTGTCTCAGCAAACCCTTGCGAGTATCAAGGTGCTGGATCACAAAGGAGTACCAGAAGCTCTGTGGTGTGACAGGACATTATGCAAGATTGTGGGGACCAGTGTGGGTAACTATTGAGCTCATGGGCATGAAGAACAGACAGAAAGTATACTTGGCTGACATTGAAGACCAATGCATATTAGGGTTGGACTATTTAATACCGAGGAAGTTAACTTCGATAAAATGACGATTGGAAACAACAAAAGCCAAATTCCAGTAAGTGTTGCTGCATTTGTTGATTTGCATGTCACAGCACTTAAGTCAGCTACAATACACCCTATGTCAGAGAAGATAATTTTGGGTAGAATAAAAGAACATCCCAAGGAAAGCCCATTGCTTGTGGAAGCAGTGGAAGACCCCTCCAGGCCAGCGGATTTGAAGATTTCAAGGTCACTTGTGGCAGGTCATCAAGTAGTACCTATAACAGTGGCCAATTTCTCTAATTGTGAGCAGACACTTAAGGAAGGGGCATTGTTGGGTGTGTGCCGGGAGGTAGAGCCAGTCAATGTTAAAGCAAGAAACACAACTGTAAAGAAAGGACATACACTTTCATAACATTTAACTGACCTATATAAGAAGAGCATAGTCCATTTGGCATCATCACAGACCCTGCAAACATGACTGCAGACATTGCTGCAAAAGAGAGAGGTTGAGCTCACCAGGTGTCATCAAGCTGAAGTCACTGAATGAGTTGATGATGGTGAAATGGAACCAGGTATAGATATTAAATCAGAGCAGGAGAAAGACCAAGATTTGAAGCCCATAATTGATTTTGTTAAAACAAGTGTTTTGCGCCCTGCTTGGGAGAAGGTGTCTAGTCTAAGCCCTGTGACAAAGAACTATTGAGCACAATGAGACCAGTTGAAGCTTGAAGATGGTATTCTTCACCGGAGATGGGAAAGTGACGACCTGGCAAACGGTTATACCGAGAAAGTTACGGGAACTTGTGTTGCGTCAATCCCATGATACTGTAACAGGAGGACATCTCG
>NW_013801662.1:0-546 GCF_000517525.1 Limulus polyphemus | reverse complement strand
CCAGCAAAGTCCCTCAAACCTCTCTGAAAGTTGACCTTTTCTGGCCTTGAATCCTGATGACTGTACCAACCTTGGTACCTCTGTGCTGGACTTAACATAGGATTCAAATTCAAGAGCTCTGGCCATTGCATCCTGCATAGTAGATGGGTGTGCTGGCTTCACTTGTATCTTCAGTTGTGGACTGTCCAAGGCATCTACGAACTGATCCCTCAGCAACAGCTTGAGGAGATCAGGTGGTGCAGTTGAGTAGGCCTTGTGTGCCATACTTTCTAAGTCCTGTGCCAGCTCTTGCAGGCTCTCCCCTTTAGCATGGACTCTCGTCCTAAACCTAGCCCTGTAGACTTCAGACTGATTTTGGGTTACATACCTGAGTTCTAGAGCTGTTACCAGTGCTCTATAGTTGTGCCTGTCATCTGCTGACAACTGTCCAAGTATTTCCAGTGGTTGTCCCTTCAAGCTCGTTGCCAGATATACTGCTTTCTGCTCCTCTGTCCATCCGTTCATTTCTGCCAGTAGCTCAAATTGTGCTCTATATGCTTCCCAGGG
>NW_013801661.1:0-543 GCF_000517525.1 Limulus polyphemus | reverse complement strand
CTTGCCATTTTACACTTAGTTGTTGAGACTTTCACGATGGGGGTTGGTGGGCGTCCCTCAGCACCAACCACTACCGGTTTCCGAAGCTGATTTATTGGTGGTATTCTTCTTACACTGGCTCCTCATATGTCCTTGCTCTCCACAGTTCCAACAGTCTTTCTGGGTAGCAGCCTTTCCTGCTGCATCATCTTCCCTGTGTTGAAGTTTCCAGCATTGAGCTCTCTTGTGCCCAGGTTTGTTAAAGTGCCAGCAACGTCCCTCAAACTTCTCTGAAAGCTGACATTTTCTGGCCTTGAATCCAGATGACTGAACCAACCTTGGTATCTCTGTGCTGGACTTAATGTAGGATTCAAATTCAAGAGCTCTAGCCATTGCATCCTGCATGGTAGAGGGGTGTGCTTGCTTCACTTGTATCTTTAGTTGTGGACTGTCCAAGGCATCTACAAACTGATCCTCAGCAACAACTTGAGGAGATCGGGTGGTGCAGTTGGGTAGGCCTTGTGTACTATGCTTTCCAGTCCTGTGCCAGCTCTTGCGCACTCT
>NW_013801660.1:0-546 GCF_000517525.1 Limulus polyphemus | reverse complement strand
GACTTGTATCTTAGAAGAATTAACAAACAAACATACAGAAACGTAACAAATTGCTTCGTCTCTGCCTCCGTCTGTTCATAAGCTTGATGACGAGTCTTGAAGAAGGCAGAAAACTAGTTTCAATATTAAAATAAACTGGATGCAAGATGTCACGATGTTGAAAAGCCGTTTTCTATTACAATAACTTTGGATTTTGTTTCAAGATTAACTCGTTTACCAGGTGCAAAAGAAAACACAAAGCAAGACAAATGAAATTCAAAAAGTTTAACTACTCGTTTTTGTTTATCCACAAACACAACTAGTGCATTTTGCGTAAAGGAAAGATAGATTTGCCACTATTTCAACTACTTAAAGGGAAACTGAATTTTTTGACTGGCTACTGCAGTATAACTGGCCCTGTTATTGTGGGGCTTGGTGTATAATTACAGTTCCTTACAAAAGTATGCACGTCCTGCAAAGTTCCCCAATTCGTTGCTGTCTGAGCTTGCAATAATGAAACTTTCAAATGGGACTTTATATTTATAATATATTCAATCTATTCCAAAC
>NW_013801659.1:0-837 GCF_000517525.1 Limulus polyphemus | reverse complement strand
CTACACTATAGAATTACAAACAAATATTTGATTTAATATAGCCAACACAAAAACTATAGTACTACAAAGAAATATATTATTTAATATAGCCAACACGAACACTATAATACTACACTATAGTACTACAAACAAATATATAATTTAATATTGCCAACACAACACTATAATACTTCAAACAGATATCTTATTTAATATAGCCAACACAAATACTATAATACTACACTATAGTACTACAAACAAATATATGATTTAATATAGCCAACACAAACACTATAGTACTATAAACAAATATCTTATATAATATAGCCAACACGAATACTATAATACTACACTATAGTGCTACAAACAAATATATGATTTAATATAGCCAAAACAAACACTATAATACTTCAAACAGATATCTTATTTAATATAGCGAACACAAACACTATAATACTACACTATAGTACTACAAACAAATATATGATTTATTATAGCCAACACAAACACTATAGTATTACAAACAAATATCTGATTTAATACATCCAACACAAACACTATAATACTACAAACAAATATCTGATTTAATATAGCCAACACAAACAATATAATACTACAAACAAATATCTGATTTAAAAAAGCCAACACAAACACTATAATACTACAAACAAATATGTGATTTAATATAGCCAACACAAACACTATAATACTACAAACAAATATCTTGTTTAATATAGCCAACACAAACACTATAGTACTACAAACAAATATCTTATTTAATATAGCCAACAAGAACACTATAGTATAACAAAAAATATCTGATTTAATATAGCAAACACGAACACTATAACACTACGC
>NW_013801658.1:0-546 GCF_000517525.1 Limulus polyphemus | reverse complement strand
CTCTTGTCACTTTATTCCTCGAGTTTCGTGGACAAGAACACAACGTTGTTCCAGGAAGATGGAGCACCGTGTCACACTGCTAGAAACACCCAAAAGTGGCTGGAAGAAAATGGTATCCAGAAGTTGCCCTGGCCGAGCCAATCTCCTGACATGAACCCCATCGGAAACCTCTGGGCCATACTCGACCGGCAAGTCAAGAAACAACCAAAAAAAACCAATTTCGAAGAGTGATCGACTCCAAGTTTTGAAGCAAGAGTGGGCGAAAATCCCACAATCTAAAAGCGACGAGATGATTCTCACGATGCCCCAAAGGATCAACGAACTCCATGAAGCGAAAGGAAGATCTACTAGATATTAATTAAATTATAAATATATTGTTACGACATCAGGGTCACGTGACCCTAGTAACACGTCATTGACTTCTAGAAATATCCTGTTCCTTCATGAATGCTCTAGCGTTTACCAGATATGTGTTAGTCTTGTATATATAAGACCGTCACAACGTGACGGAACAATGTGGGTAATTGAACTGCGGACAGAGAGACA
>NW_013801657.1:0-546 GCF_000517525.1 Limulus polyphemus | reverse complement strand
TGGAAACAGTGGAAGACCCATACAGGCCAGCGAATTAAAGATTGGAAGGTCACTTGTGACAGGTCATCAAGTAGTACCTATAACAATGGCCAATTTCTCTAAATGTGAGCAGACACTTAAGGAAGGGGCATTGTTGGGGAGATAGAGCCAGTCAATGTTAAAGCAATAAATACAACTATAAAGAAAGGACATACACTTCCAGAACAGTTAACTGACCTCTATAGGAAGAGGATAGTCTATTTGGCATCATCATGGGCTCTTCAGGTAAAAGAATATGTGGCAAATTATGCAGACCTCTTTTCGAAAGGAAATCATGACGTCAGCTGCACAAACCTTGTAGACCACAGAATAAACACAAGCAATCACCGTCTAATAAAAATCCATCCCAGGAGAATAGCTTGGGCAAAGCGACAAGAGATGGAAAAGATCATGGATGTCCTAATTAAGGAAGGGATAGTCAAGAAATCAGATAGTCCCTGGTCAGCTCCAATCGTGTTAGTCCAGAAGAAGGATGGGACCCAACATAGCTCTGTGGACTTCAAGACT
>NW_013801656.1:0-546 GCF_000517525.1 Limulus polyphemus | reverse complement strand
GTGTGAAGTTGAAGCAGATGCACAATGCATTTAAAGATGATTTTCCTAGCGATCTCAAATTAAAAATGCCATTTCTGCAACGAAGACTAAATATAAGAAGGATGGTATAATGCCCAGTATGGTACCACCGTAGTATAATCCATATAGATTTCATCTTATCATATTTTCATTAATATTTATATTTAGTTTGTTTTAGAAGTTGTGCTGAGTTTCATTCATCAAGATCTATCGAAATAACCCTAGATTACCAGTTCTCTGGAATGACCCCCCTGTTGACCATCCTAGGCTCCATACTGCCTCCTATTAACCTGATGACCACCGGCTACTAACTTTCTGAGTAGCCAATGCAAGTCTTGCTATATTTCATTCCAACAATAAAACTAGTGGATGAAACTGTTTGAAACTTCATAAGAACTTTCATAAATGCATTTAGTTTAACTTAAGAAACATAAAGCCTGTTACTGATAAATTTAGATATTTTTGCACTATGATCTTTAATATTCTGCAAAATTACATTAGGAAATGGTATTTATAAGAAATGATTAC
>NW_013801655.1:0-547 GCF_000517525.1 Limulus polyphemus | reverse complement strand
AAAAACCGTAAAACTGAAATTTTTTTAAGTATCTCCTCATGAAGCCAATGAACCTCCAAACCATATTTGGTGAAGATACATCCATAGGACGTGAGGTAGTGATAAAAAAACGCAAAATACAATACTGAAAATTTTTATGTATCTCCCCATTTGACTCAATGAACCTCCATTCCAATTTTGCTGAAGATCAATCTACAGGGAACGAAATAGTGGTAACAAACGTCAAAAACGCCCATAAAAACCGCAGAACACAAAATGCAAAACTGAAAATTTGTATGTACCCCCGCATGGACCTAATGAACCTTCATACCAATTTGGATTAAGATCCATCCACACCCTGTGAAGTAGTTACATGGAAATACAACAGACAGTACTATTATATTTATATAGGTAATTCAAAAACCAAAACAATGGTGTCAACCAATTTCACTTAGGTGACATATTTCAAACAGAGTATCCGCTTTTATAAGTATTATTAATAACTTGTAGTAATCTAAAAATTATAATTCTAGTGTAAACGATGTTATCATTACATCTTGAAGTAAGC
>NW_013801654.1:0-545 GCF_000517525.1 Limulus polyphemus | reverse complement strand
ACAGTTATTTTGATGTAGCACTGTTTACACTGATTAGAAGACATTCTCTAGTTGTTTATACAGTTATTTTGATGTAGCACTGTTTAAACTTATTAGAAGAGTTTCTCTAGTTATTTATACAGTTATTTTGATGTAGCACTGTTTACACTGATTAGAAGAGTTTCTCTAGTTGTTTATACAGTTATTTTGATGTAGTACTGTTTACACTGATTAGAAGAGTTTCTCTACTTATTTATACAGTTATTTTGATGTAGCACTGTTTGAACTGATTAGAAGTGTTTCTCTAGTTATTTATACAGTTATTTTGATGTAGCACTGTTTAAACTGATTAGAAGAGTTTCTCTAGTTATTTATACAGTTATTTTGATGTAGTACTGTTTACACTTATTAGAAGAGCTTCTCTAGTTGTTTATACAGTTATTTTGATATAGCAGTGTTTACACTTATTAGAAGAGTTTCTCTAGTTATTTATACAGTTATTTTGATGTAGCACTGTTTACACTGATTAGAAGAGTTTCTCTAGTTATTATACAGTTATTTTGATG
>NW_013801653.1:0-546 GCF_000517525.1 Limulus polyphemus | reverse complement strand
GTAACACACGCTATAAATCACGGTGATTCACACACTTTACTTACGGCGCCTACTGTTCGCTTGACTCAATTATTTATCTGTTCAATCTATCTGTACCTCTTCAATCTATCTGCTCATCTCGCTGGCTTTCTTTGCCAGGCTTATATACTAGGAAAAAGAGGAGGCCTCGAACAAACTAGAGTTGCCAGGAAAATTCATGATCCTTCTAGAAACTCCAGCAGGCATGCTCCCAGCGTGACTTCCGCTGTCGTAACACTGCCCCTTCCTTAGTATTGTTCGTCCCGTACAATAGCCACTTACATTAAACCAATAGATAATTAACAACAACTTGATTAAATGTACAGAATTTACAAAGATAAAATTAAAATACAACAAAGTCTCTTAATTTTACAGGACGTATCTTCTTCTGTACTGGTCTCTGTCTCATGGGTTTCTCCTTCACGTAGGGTTCATCTGCTCCATCAGGAAATGTTCCATTATCGGTAACAGTCACATCAGTGGTAGTAACTTCATTAAGGGCTTCACTGTTTCCCTTCTCAAAACCGG
>NW_013801652.1:0-548 GCF_000517525.1 Limulus polyphemus | reverse complement strand
GATTACTTATTGAACTCTGTAATATGGTCGAAGATTTAAATATATTTTGTATACCATTTTCACTTTGTTCGGCTTTTATGTTACAGAGTGAGTTAAACATGTGATTTATATATGTTCTATACTCGATTTTTACAACAAACAAAGCTTCAGTTAGGATAATTAATTTTACTCAGGTTTTCAGTGCATGTGTTCCCCAAATATGTACACCTAAATGTTAAATAAAACACATCATTGTCTTTGAACCTAAAACCTTCCTTTTTTATACCCCAACGGAAAACAAATCCTTAAATTTTTTCTGGAACACATAAACTGAGTAACCTTAATACAAATAAATGGATTGCTTTTCTGCAATACAGGAGTCGAAAGCAAATGTTTGTTTGTTTTTGAATTTCGCGCAAAGCTACACTATGGCTATCTGCACTAGCCGTCCCTAATTTAGCAGTGTAAGACTAGAGGGAAGGCAGCTAGTCATCACCACCCACCGCCAACTCTTGGGCTACTCTTTTACCAACGAAATGGGATCGACCGTCACATTATAACGCCCCCAC
>NW_013801651.1:0-546 GCF_000517525.1 Limulus polyphemus | reverse complement strand
CTTCAGCCATTTTTACTTGATGCAAACCTGACTTTAAGTCCAGAGTTGAAAACCACCTGGCCCCACTTATGGCATCAAGAGTATCATCAATTCTTGGCAGTGGATATGAGTCTTTTTCGGTTATGCTGTTAAGAGCCCTGAAGTCCACACAGCAACGTTGGGTCCCATCCTTCTTCTTGACTAATACGACAGGAGCTGACCAGGGACTATCTGATTTTTCAACTATCCCTTCCTTGATTAGACCATCCATGACCTTCTCTATCTCTTGTCGCTTTGCTGGAGCTATTCTCTTTGGAGGGATCTTTAGTGGACGGTGATTGCCTGTGTTTATTCTGTGCTCTACCAGGTTCGTGCATCCGAGGTCATGATCTCCTTTCGTAAAGACGTCAGCATAATTTGCCAAAAATTCTTTTACCTGAAGAGCCTGTGATGATGACAAATTGACTATGCTCTTCTTATAGAGGTCAGTCAAATATTCTGAAAGTGTATGTCCTTTCTTCACAGTTGCATTCCTTGCTTTAACATTGACTGGCTCTACCTCCTGGC
>NW_013801650.1:0-546 GCF_000517525.1 Limulus polyphemus | reverse complement strand
ATTCCACTAGATATATCTCTTTAATTCGATTATTTATGTTAAACAATTGCTTCGTTATTTTATATTTTCCCTTCACGTTCAATTCATAAACTATTTAATATTGAGAACAAGTTTTTAACACTGAATATAAAAATAGTTCACCAAAAGTATTTTACTGTAATAAGTATATTACTTTGGTAAATACATGAAGGTGTTCGTAAAAGGTATTAATTATGTATTTGTCGTAATATTTATGATATATTTATTATATATATATTTATGATATGTTTATGATATATTTATGGTGTATATTTGTGATATGTTTATGATATATTTATGATGTATATTTGTGATATGTTTATGATATATTTATGATGTATATTTGTGATATGTTTATGATATATTTATGATATGTTTATGATATCTTTATATCTTTATAATATATTTATGATATCTTTATGATATATTTATATCTTTATAATATATTTATGATATCTTTATGATATATTTATATCTTTATAATATATTTATGATATGTTTATGATATATTTATATCTTTATGATATG
>NW_013801649.1:0-546 GCF_000517525.1 Limulus polyphemus | reverse complement strand
CTAATTTGTGTTCACAGAGCACTATATAAATGAAAATGATTCGCACACTAATTATCTTGTGCTACAACATGCCTAGAGCTCAAGGTTCTCTCGAATTGTCAGATTTTGTTAGCGGAAGGATAATTGGTCAAGCAGATGGAGGAATAAGTCAGCGGCAAATTTCGCAGAATTTGGGAATCCCGCTTTCGACAGTCAACAGAATCATCGTGCAGTTCAGGAAACACGGCAAGGAAACAACTGAGCAGCGTCTGGGTCGTCCTGGTCCATCGGAGAGGACAAAAAGGGCTGTCAGGAGGAGCATCGAGATGGATCCCAGATTAACGACTGCAGAAGTGGCCAAAGTTGGAGGGATGAGCCCGAAATCTGTTCAACGGATTCTTCACAGATTGGGTTATTGTTGCAGAACAGCTAGACGGAAGCCCTTATTAAGACCTGCCAACATAGTCAGACAAAAGAAGTAGGCAAGTGATATGATGGCCTTTTGGATGATTGTATTGTTCTCAGGCGAATCAAGATTCGCTCAATTTTCGGACAGTGGAAGGATAT
>NW_013801648.1:0-546 GCF_000517525.1 Limulus polyphemus | reverse complement strand
ATTCTGTTGAAAAAAAAAGTGATACCTTCCTTGGTTGGATATAGTTTTCATTTTCCAAAGTCCTTGAACTGTTGAATATGAATATTTAAAATATTCTCGTAAGTTGATAGAGTGATGTAATGGTCATGAGGTGAATTGGATGCTTCTTAACGTTGTATAATAGTAGAGATATCTAACTGTCGTTTGTTATGGTTTACTCGTTCTTCTTCACATTGTATAATAGTAGAGGTACCTGACTGTCGTTTTTTATGTTTTACTGGTTCTTCTTCACATTGTATAATAGTAGAGGTACCTGACTGTCGTTTTTTATGTTTTACTGGTTCTTCTTCACGTTGTATAATAGTAGAGGTACCTAACTGTTGTTTTTCTATGTTTTACTGGTTTTTCTTCACGTTGTATAATAGTAGAGGAACCTAACCGTCCTTTTTATGTTTTACTGGTTCTTCTTCACGTTGTATAATAGTAGAGGTACCTAACTGTTGTTTTTATGTTTTACTGGTTCTTATTCACATTGTATAATAGTAGAGGAACCTAACTGTTGTTTTT
>NW_013801647.1:0-546 GCF_000517525.1 Limulus polyphemus | reverse complement strand
CGTATACGGCAGTAAAGGCTGCTACCCAGAAAGGGTGTTGGAACTGTGGAAAGCACGGACATTTGAGGAGCCAGTGTAGGAGGAATATTACCAACAAGTCGGCCTCAAGGAGACCAGTAGTGGTTGGTGTTGAGCGACGCCCACCAAACCCCATCATGAAAGTCCCAACAGCTAGGTGTAAAATGCCAAGCACACACAGTGTCTATGTGACAGGAAAGCTAGATGGCCAAAGGTGCAACTTTGTCATAGACTCTGTGTCTTAGCAAACCCTTGTGAGCATCAAGGTGTTAGATAACGAAGGAGTACCAGAAGCCACACAGAAGTTTTATGGTGTGACGGGACATTCTACAAGGTTGTGGGGACCAGTGTGGGTAACTATCGAGCTCATGGGTATAAAGGACAGACAGAAAGTATACTTGGCTGACATTGAAGACGAATGTATATTAGGATTGGACTATCTACTACCAAGGTAGTTTGTAATCGATTTTGATAAAATGACGTTTGGGAACAACAAAGGCCAAGTTCCGGTAACTGTTAAAAAGAGAG
>NW_013801646.1:0-516 GCF_000517525.1 Limulus polyphemus | reverse complement strand
CAAAAATTGGGGAAAAACATGGGCTATAGCGTTGGCTTTTTGGTGAAAATATCAATTTTTTGGAAAAAGGTGCATTTTTTACGCAAAATTAATAGAAAATATCAATTTTTTTGGAAAAATCGAAAAAGGTGCTATTTTGACGCAAATTTAATAGACTAATATCGGATAGTGCTTATTTCGTCGGGAAACTCAAAATTGAGATATTATTGCATTAAAAAAAATATTATATCCCGTGAAAAGTGGAAAAAAAAACGCGAATATTTGCTAAAGCAAAATAAAAATAATCCAAGAGCTCTAGTTTATTTGATAAGAAGGCGTAATGGCCTTTTATATGTAGGGATGTTTTTTAATATTCTTAGTTTGAAAGTTCTACTTTCCTTACAATATAACTGAAGACAAAAAAAAAACAGTAAAATCAAACATAGCCGAAAGTTTAATAACAGATTATAAACTAACCATTGGGAATTTTGATGAAAGGAGCTCCATTTTGAAAGTCTTACACATAGGGCATCTTTG
>NW_013801645.1:0-546 GCF_000517525.1 Limulus polyphemus | reverse complement strand
AAAGAAAATTCTTTTGAATTTTCAGTTTGGCTAAATAATAGAAATGATTTTCAAGCCTTTTTCGAGAGGATAAATAAGCTTTACGGTACTGTCAAGTTAAAAGTGGAATGGGAAATGAATAATTCACTCCCATTTTTAGGCATTCTCATAACTAGAGAAATAACTGGGCCTGTTCTCTCAACCTATAGAAAACCAACAAACCCTTTAAGCTATATTCACTTTTTCTTCTGCCACCATAAAACATCTGTTATGACTTCATGTTTTTCTAAGATCCTTCAGAATATGTCATCACACAACTCTTGATGAAGAAATAAAAAAATACACTTCAAATGGTTACAATATCCTATGGTTTTATCAAAAATGTCCATCATAAGGCAAAGAAGACATTTTATAGGAAAAATAGCATCGTCTACATATCAAAATAAGAAGAAAATACTTTGTGTCAACTACAGTTCTAATATTGTGGCTCTAGAGAAATGTCTCAAAAACAACAACTTCAAAGTTGTATATAAATATCCCAATCCCAACACCATTAAGAACTTCCTA
>NW_013801644.1:0-1334 GCF_000517525.1 Limulus polyphemus | reverse complement strand
ACACACACACACACACACACACACACATATATATATATATATACAATATGGCGGCAAGTTTAAATTCACAAATATAGTTCTCCTCATGGGTAATTAGTACTCAGACATACTAGAAATGTGTCTTGAATGATAGCTGATAAACATAAACCCAGAAAACTGAAAGCAGGTTCTTTCTATTTAAGGGTGTGTGAATAGTAGCATATTTGATAATCACGCCTAGTGATAGCGAGTTCGACTCTGTATGACTTGACATTGTTGTAACGGGTTCTATCGCTGGGCGGGTTTTTTTTTTTTTAGATTGTTTGGTAAAAATAATGCCAAGTCCAGTCCACGTAACTATAACGAATTAGCATATTTCTTCAATAACGTTTGCTATAGGCTACATTCACTTCGATACCTTGCAGGCCTGAATTCAAATACGACGACGTTTCAACAGAATTTTTCGCTATTGACATGGCTAGCTCACAAATAAACTTCGGAATTCTTCGGCTAATCGATAAAGCAACCGAATATACGCGACAACTCGAATTACTAATACTGGTCTAAATCACTCACTCATTACTTCTTGAATACTTCACTAACTCATATTAATATCGTTCCTTATAACTCTATCAAACATGCGAGTTAAAATATTAAATATATAACTAACATGATCAATATAATAATGACACATATTGTCATCCAATAAAAAGCTGCCCAAAATAAAGGTATAAAACAAGACTGAATGAACGTCTACTACTGTATTCAGGCTAACGACAATACTTAATTTTACTACCAAATTAAATTCTCCTTGACAGGTAAGATAACCCTAAAACAGCTCCTAAACTCTAGAGAGAGAGAGAAACCATGCTGCAAAATACACAGGCAACGTTAAACATAATGGACAAAACATAACGTAGAAATAAGACAAAGCAGAAAGGAGAATGAATGGGCTCTGAAATGATAAATAGATAAATAACGTCATGCAGGGAAACAAAGAGATACAAAAACGCAGATAGATAGGCAAAATATTAAAGTAAAAACACTAAAAAGGCACATGCACGGGGTCGAATAACTTTTTTTTTCGGCGTTAGCCAACTGAAACTATAAACAGCTGGTAAGTTTCCCTTCTTTAACTGGAATCTAGGCTTCTGAAAGCTATTTATAATCTTTGTTATTTAGAAGAACGTAGACCTAACTGGATTACTTCTACAGTGTTAAGGAAGGATCGTATACTATAGTGAACAGAGGACCTGCCTGATCTCCTGATCGGAATTTAGGTCTTTGTGACCTAGGAGGGTCAGGTACTCTGAGACCTCTTCCTCTGAACAGAGGACCACTAACAAGTTTGTTTC
>NW_013801643.1:0-546 GCF_000517525.1 Limulus polyphemus | reverse complement strand
CCACAAAATTTCAAACATTAATGTGTTTTATGAAGTTAAAATGTGAAATATCAGTGTAAATATATTTGTTTCTTCCATGTTGATATTACTTAGCTCTTTCACCCAACAATTAAGGACAAACTTAAAAACATCAATTACTTGTCTAATTTCGAACGTGGCTGTTTTTTTTAACCCGATGCTTACATGTGTTTTAGTATTTGCTTCTTATTTCTTCCAATAGATGCCACCCCTATGAAGGATTGTTTGTTTGTTTGTTTTTTTAATTATGCACAAAGCTACACAAGGGCTATCTGTGCTCTGCCCACCACGGGTATCGAAACCCGGTTTTTAGCGTTGTAAGTCCGCAGACATACCGCTGTGCCACTGGGGGGCCCCTATGAAGGAAGTTCACGTGGTGTTTCTTTTGCAATTTCTGAAAGTAAGTTGAATCGTTTATGTTTATTCTCAACGCAACATACAATTTAATATCAATACTGAAGTACAATAATATAATAATTAAATTCAAATATTGACCACTTTCACAGTTTAGATTACAAACCGACAAAT
>NW_013801642.1:0-542 GCF_000517525.1 Limulus polyphemus | reverse complement strand
GAAACAAGAAGACGAGACAACAGCAGTTCGCAAGAAAACCTGCAACAGTGGCAGCTCGAACAACAAAATAAACAAAGAAGAGAAATTACAACAGTTGTTGGAGGAAAAAGAAAAGAAACAAGAAGAGAGACAACAGCAGTTGCAAGAAAACCTGCAACAGTGGCAGCTCGAACAGACAAAATAAACAAGAAGAGAAATTACAGCAGTTGTTGGAGAAAAAAGAAAATAAACAAGAAGAAAGATTACAGCAGCGGCAACTAGAACAAGAAAGGAAACAGGTAGAAAGTCAGCAGCAACTACAGGAAAGTCAAAAACAGTGGCAAGAAGTACAAATGGAAAACATTAGTCAATTTAAAAGCGAATTAGATACTTTAAAGTACAATTTATTGTCTTTTACACAAGGAGGATACATTAACTATCGACTTAATCAGCCCCAGACAACGGCAAGCCCCTTCCAGACCCTGCAGCTAAACCCTAATGCAGACATATTCAGTCCTGTTAGAAGTCACATCCCAGATATGAATGTCAGCAATAGGGGTGAT
>NW_013801641.1:0-547 GCF_000517525.1 Limulus polyphemus | reverse complement strand
CTGTTTACTATTAAAACTACCTGAAACTGTTCACTATTAAAACTAGTTAAAACTGTTCAGTGCTGAAACTAGCTAAAACTGTTCGCTATCAATACTAGTTAAAACTGTTTACTGTTAGAACTAGCTAAAATTGTTCACTTTTAAAACTAGTTAAAACTGTTCACTATTAAAAACTAAAGTTCTTCATTTTCAAAACCAGCTAAAACTGTTCACTGTTAAAACTAGTTAAAACTGTTCATTATTAAAAACTAAAGCTGTTCACTATAAAAACTAAAGCTGTTCACTGTTAAAATTAGTTAAAACTGTTCACTATTAAAACTAGCTCAAACTGTTCAATGTTAAAATTAGTTAAAACTATTCACTGCTGTTGAATACTAGTTAAAACTGTTCACTATTAAAACTAGCTAAAACTGTTCACTGTTAAAACTAGTTAAAGCTGTTTACTATTAAAAGCTAGTTAAAACTGTTCCCTGTTAAAACTAGCTAAAACTGTTTACTGTTAGAACTAGCTAAAACTGTTCACTTGTTAAAACTAGTTAAAACTGTT
>NW_013801640.1:0-545 GCF_000517525.1 Limulus polyphemus | reverse complement strand
TTGAAACTACAAGAATGTGTATCTAGAAACTAGATGTACTTGCGTAGTCTCCGAAAGTGTTGTGTTTCAAAAGTAAATAAAACTAAAATTAAGAGTAACAAATATTTTTTATTCTTTGTTTTGAAATTCATATGCCATGCTGCGTTGTAGCCTGCAGAGTGCATAATTCTTCTCGTGATTCATGGCATGCGCACATGTGACTGAAGTCACGACAGTATAAACCTCAATGTTAAGCGTCCCTTATATGACGCAATTTTAGTGTCTACTTACTGACAGACAACACACTACTATAGAGTGGTGCGAGTGGTTAAAACAGGTGAAAAGCATCTGAACGTTCAAGTTACAAATCTCTTCATCCAATTACAAAATGTAAATTAATCTCCCAGCTACACTAAAAGTTTATTTGTTTCTTTTTGGAATCACCTTTCCTCAGTCCTAGTGCTTAGTTTTGTAGTATCACGTTTGTCAGTGTATAGTCCAGGTAATGTGGCACCATCCCCGATTTCAAGCCACACAAACACACATGCTATTTAGGTATTAATTGC
>NW_013801639.1:0-2080 GCF_000517525.1 Limulus polyphemus | reverse complement strand
ATTCAAGCCGTCTCCAGCCATTATTAGTCTCAAAGTGGGTTCCTCGTCATCGAATTTTCCTTACGATGTTGAAAAATCTTTCGAAGTTTCATCAAATCGGACTTAAACTGTGGGAGAAGTTTTTCGGACTGACAGACATTAGCCTGTTGTACATATATATATATATAGTTGAGCAGGTGGGATCTAAAATATAACTACATAAAAATCACATTTCGTTTTTAAGGATAGAAAATGAAAAAGGTTCCTTAATTCGCAAACTTTCCTTGATATTATAGACTGTGAATTGCCTTTTTTTGTGAGCCTGGTGGTTGGGGAACTCGATAAACAACCTGCGGATCGTGAGTTCGAAACCCATCACCGAACATGATCGAGGTGGCGTTATAATTTAACGATCAATCCCATTTTTCATTGGCAAAAGAGTACCCCAAGAGTTGGCGGTGAGTGATGTTGCCTTCCCACTAGTCTATCATTTCTAAATTAGGGACTCCAGAACAGATAGCCCTCAAGTAGCTTTGCTTGAAATTCAACAAATAAAAACAACAATCTTTCGTTAGCAAATTATTTCCGATAGCTAGACATGAAATGAAGTTTCTGGTAAAAACAAACAAAACTGAAAGCTAACTTGTATCATATAGAGGGAGAATTTAAGATAATTTATCTGTGAAACCAGAATTTCGCTATGACACAGTGTTTAAAGACCACACAAACAGGTTTTTCTTGCGGTACATTAATTAATGAATGTTCCACTTTGACAGTTGAAAGAAGTTTCTTGTTCACTATACCTAATCCTAACCAAAATTATCAGAAAACTGATTCCCTATTGAGATTTGATTATATATCTGTATCCTCCTAGGGTGTTGTTCAGTGTTAACATTGTCTGTCTGTAGCTTCATGGGGTGTTGTTCAGTGTTAACATTGTCTGTCTGTAGCTTCCTGGGGTGTTGTTGACAGACAATTAACTTTTTAAAATTAGCCAATATCCTAGGAGAGCACAAAGTATGTTATAACACGGAACGCCACTTCAGGAGATTATTACCAATAAATTGTTAACACTAAATATCATCCGAAAAAATGTTGAACATAAAATAAAATTTTTAAATTGGTCACCATCTCATGAGACGACAGACAAACAAGTTTTAACATTGGACAGAAAGTTAACTTTTAACATGACCATCATCCAAGTAGACTACAATCAGACAATTAACCTTTAATATGAACACAATCCAAGGAGAATACCGACAGGCAGTTACATTTTAACATGAACACCAACCATGCAAGAAGAATAGATTCGTAGTCTCCTTGGCTGATGTTCGTGTTAAAAGTTAATTGTCTGTTCGTAGTCTCCTTGGATGATGTTCGTGTTAAAAGTTAAATGTTAAAAGTTAATTGTCTATCAGTAGTTTCCTTGGATGATGTTCGTGTTAAAAGTTAATTGTCTGTCTCTATTCTTCTTGCATGGTTGGTGTTCATGTTAAAATGTAACTGCTTGTCGGTATTCTCCTTGGATTGTGTTCATATTAAAGGTTAATTGTCTGATTGTAGTCTACTTGGATGGTGGTCATGTTAAAATGTAACTTTCTGTCTACAGTGACTTTGGATAGTGTTAATGTCAAAATGTAATGATTTGTCCGTAGTCTAATTGGATCGTTTTCAAATTAAATTATAATTGCATGTTTGTAGTCTCCTCGGATAGTTTTCAAGTTAAAATGTCATTTACCTGTCCGTAGTCTCCTTGGATAATGTTCATGTAAAAGTTTATTGTCTGTCCGTAGTCTCCTTGGATGGTGTTCATGCTAAAAGTTAATTGTCTGTCCGTAGTCTCCTTGGATGGTGTTCATGCTAAAAGTTAATTGTCTGTCAGTAGTCTCCTTGAATGATGTTCATGTTAAAAGTTAATTGTCTGTCAGTAGTCTCCTTGAATGATGTTCATGTTAAAAGTTAATTGTCTGTCAGTAGTCTCCTTGAATGATGTTCATGTTAAAAGTTAATTGTCTGTTCGTAGTCTCCTTGGCTGATGTTCGTGTTAAAAGTTAATTGTCTGTTCGTAGTCTCCTTGGATGATGTTCGTGTTAAAAGTTAA
>NW_013801638.1:0-546 GCF_000517525.1 Limulus polyphemus | reverse complement strand
CTTTGACTTCCTATGGTATCTTCAAGCTGAATGATCTACACGTACTTAATTTACTGCGAAATAAAGTCAAATAATCTTTATGCTTTTCGGTTTTATAAAACTTCTACAATATTACATCTAGGGATAAGATCAAAGTTTTATTCTTCTATGTTTCTTTATTACCGTGATACGATTTTCATAAAATCTGCATCTGAGAACAATATACTGTGGTATAAGTGCAGTAAGTCTAATAAAAACCAAACTTACAGATTATATTATTCACAAACGTGTATGTTTCCATGCACAAACAAAAATAAAACCAAACTTCTTGTTTTTAACGCAAATAGTTCACAAAAACGTTGTTAACTTTATAAGGTTTAAATTATGGTTTGAACTGAACAGCATGTCTGACACCTTTAATTACTTTCCTACCTAAAGTAAGAATTTAGTGGCACTAAAGTGACACAAACTTGTGAACTGAACGGCATATGTGACACCTTTAATTACTTTCCTACCTAAAGTAAGAATTTAGTGGCACTAAAGTGACACAAACTTGTGAACTGAACG
>NW_013801637.1:0-664 GCF_000517525.1 Limulus polyphemus | reverse complement strand
ATGATGTTATATAATTTAAGATATATATATATATTTCTTTACTTACCTTAATATAGCCTTCATTATTTTTGGATGAGTTGCAACTGTGATAAGTTCGTATATAACAATCAGCTGTAATCTCTATAATTATGATACAAGTGTTATTCATAATTTATGAGACACATGTATGATTATGGTTTTGTTGTATTTACATGACCAAACATACACGATTAATGACATCAAATGATAAAGTATTGTTAAGACGATAAGCAAAACTCATTATCATTAACCATGATATAATTTTAATATAATAATTTCTTTCATAAGAAATTAAAATATTTTTAGATATTCCTTTTTTCTGAGGGAATGCTCATATAATTAAATATTCATAGTAATTCAAAGGCACGTTCTTTTCTTATTTGTTTAGTTCCTTCTGTATGTTGAAAATTTGTTCATTCGCTACACAAAAAGATCAGCTAGCATCTCATCGAATGTGATGGAAAAGCTATTAGGGCCATAATAAGCCAATACCACACAGTGGATTGCATGTACTTTCTTCTCATGATAGGTATATTGCTGATTACGTATTACTTGTTATGTTTCATGTGGCATGAGCTACTGTTGCACTCATCTCACACTCTATAATATTAATGTTTTACTCTATCCTGAGACAATTCTGTAATTC
>NW_013801636.1:0-544 GCF_000517525.1 Limulus polyphemus | reverse complement strand
TGCTATTAAATGTTTAGTTTCTTTGTTGAATTGTATAGAGAAGGTTTTTAACTTTCACAACTGACAAATTTTTATGCTTCTTTTATATAACTCTCATGTGACAAGGTAATGGAAATGTATATTTTTCTAATTGCACACTTTGACAAGACATGGAATTATTGATAAATATAAAAATCCAGTGGCTTCTGAGTGATACTTTTATATGCTTATTTGTGCATAAAATCTGTATTTTGAACTGGTGTATAAAAGAGTATACTTGAACTCTGAGGTTGCTGTTATATGTCAAACAAACTATGTTTTATTGAGTGGTACAGGTATCAAACAGAGTAACAATGGCTTTAGTGTGTTTTGTTTTCTAAGTACACATGCATCAATGTTGTATCCTTAATAATACTTATTTGCACATGTGCTTAGTAGAAATAATTAACTGTTTGAAGGAGTTTTTGTGCATATGAAAGTGCAGGTTTTATGAAAGAAGTGGTATTTGTAGAGAATTTCTGGTGTAAATAAAATGTTGTTCGTTTCACAATTCTTTAACAGCATT
>NW_013801635.1:0-546 GCF_000517525.1 Limulus polyphemus | reverse complement strand
CCGTTATCAAAGTCAACAACATATAGTGGAAAATGGGCTAAAAATTCTGTTATCAAAGTCGAAAATATCTAATATAAGAAGGACTAAAAAGACCGTTATCAAAGTCAACAAAATTTAGTGTAAGAACTATTAAAAGACCATTATCCAAGTAAATAAAATGTAATGTAAGAAGGACTAAAAAGACTGTTATCAAAGTTAACAAAATCTTGTGGAAGAAGGACTAAAATTCAGTTATCAAAATCAACAGAATCTAGTGTAAGAAAGACTAAAAAACCATAATGAATGTCAAAAAATTTGGTGCAAAAATTAGGTTAAAGAACGTCATTAAAGTTAACAAAATCTTGCGGATGAAGGACAAAAATACCGTTATCAATGTAAAGAAAATCTTATGCAAGAAGGATAAAAAGACCACTATCAAAGTCAATAAAATGTAATGTAAGAAGGACTAAAAAGACTGTTATCAAAGTTAACAAAATCTAGTTCAAGAAAAACTAAAAATCAGTTATCAAAGTCAACAACATTCAGTGGAAAAAGGGCTAAATATAG
>NW_013801634.1:0-487 GCF_000517525.1 Limulus polyphemus | reverse complement strand
GTTCAACCAATATAGAATATCACTTTTTCGTAACTGTTTAGCCAATACAGAATACCACTTTTTGTAACTGTTCAACTAATACAGAATATTAATTTTTGTAACTGTTCAACCAATACAGAATACCACTTTTTGTAACTGTTTAGCCAATACAGAATACCACTTTTTGTAATTGTTCAGCCAATACAAAATACCACTTTTTTGTAACTGTTTAGTCATACAGAATACCACTTTTTGTAACTGTTCAACCAATATAGAATATCACTTTTTCGTAACTGTTTAGCCAATACAGAATACCACTTTTTGTAACTGTTCAACTAATACAGAATATTAATTTTTGTAACTGTTCAACCAATACAGAATACCACTTTTTTGTAACTGTTTAGCCAATACAGAATACCACTTTTTGTAATTGTTCAGCCAATACAAAATACCACATTTTTTGTAACTGTTCAGCCAATACAGAATACCACTTTTTTGTAACTGTTCA
>NW_013801633.1:0-546 GCF_000517525.1 Limulus polyphemus | reverse complement strand
CAAAGCTACACAATAAAGCAGTTGCGGGAAATCAATTAACAAATGGAGACGTAACAAATTGGTGTCAGAGAGTGGGACAAAAAAAAATGGAAACGAGAAGCAGCAAATCAAACTACAGCATAGCAGACTTGATGGCAGCAATACAAGAACAGCAAAAGAAACAAGAAGAACGAGAAGAGAAATTACAACAGTTGCTAGAGGAAAAAGAAAAGAAACAAGAAGAACGACAAATTAAACAAGAAGAGAGGTTACAGCAGTTGTTGGAGGAAAAAGAAAAGAAACAAGAAGAACGAGAAATTAAACAAGAAGAGAAATTACAGCAGTTGTTGGAGGAAAAAGAAAAGAAACAAGAAGAACGAGAAATTAAACAAGAAGAGAAATTACAACAGTTGTTAGAGGAAAAAGAAAAGAAACAAGAAGAACGAGAAATTAAACAAGAAGAGAGATTACAGCAGTTGTTGGAGGAAAAAGAAAAGAAACACGAAGAGAGACAACAGCAGTTGCAAGAAAACCTGCAACAGTGGCAGCTCGAACAACAAAATAAAC
>NW_013801632.1:0-547 GCF_000517525.1 Limulus polyphemus | reverse complement strand
GAACACTTGTGTTAGCGTCAGTATTGTTACATAAAACTGACATTTCTAGAACGCCTCCACACGCCTATAAGTATAACCAGCACGACGCGCCAAAAAAAATAAAAATAGAGAGTATCTATTATTAGTTTGCCAAGAAGAATGTCTATTATTAGTTTGCCAAGAAGAATGTCTATTAGTAGTTCGCTATGATCATTGTGCTATAAACTTCGGAAGCTATAACTGTGATTGTCAATAGGAAGACTGTGATCAATAGGAAGACTTCAGATATTTGACCAGGAGCATTTACAAAGTTCGAACATTACAACTCATTTCACTTCAGTGGATTTTCATCGGACATTAGTATTTTTATGAAAACATTACATTACGTCTCTGTGGAAAACTCGGCGCGTGTGGCTGGTAAATAACGAAAGACAAAAGTAGCTAGCTTCCTGTTAAGTGAATTATACCTAAGTCAACTCGTAATCAAGTCGCTCGATAAGATATCAAGGAAGTTCCAGACTAGAAAGAAGACTTTATATTGTTTGTAACTTTGTGAAACTTTTATTTA
>NW_013801631.1:0-544 GCF_000517525.1 Limulus polyphemus | reverse complement strand
TGAGATATAGTCGTTTGTTATAGCGAGACTGTTAGTAAATTAAGTGTATACGTAAAGTTGTATTCGGAAAGAATAAACCAGTTTTATTAAGTAAGGACTTGTGTGGCTAAAGTTTCGTCGGAACAAAGTTACGGAAAATTAAGTAACGACTGGAGGCGTAACATTATGTAGTTATGGTTTTTATCTCCAGCATTTATTTAGAAACAATTAACTCATGTAGTTGTGGTCTTATCTCCTGCATCTATTTAGAAAAAATTAACGTATGTAGTTATGGTTTCTATCTCCTGCATTTATTTAGATACAATTATTGTGTGTAGTTATGGTTTTTATCTCCTGCGTTTATTTAGAAACAATTAACTTATGTAGTTATGGTATTTATCTCCTACATTTATTTAGAAACAATTAACTTATGTAGTTATGGTTTTTATCTCCAGCATTTATTTAGAAACAATTAACTTATATAGTTATGGTTTTTTATCTTCTGCATTTATTTAGATACAATTAATTTATGTAGCTATGGTTTTTGTCTCCTGCATTATTTAGA
>NW_013801630.1:0-546 GCF_000517525.1 Limulus polyphemus | reverse complement strand
CACAACACAGTAACAGAACTTCAACGATGAACCAACTACTCACATAACACAGTGGCAGAACTTTAACGATGAATCAACTACTCACATAACACAGTAGCAGAACTTCAACGATGAATCAATTACCCACATAACACAGTGGCAGAACTTCAACGATGAATCAACTACTCACATAACACAGTAACAGAACTTCAACGATGAACCAACTACTCACATAACACAGTAGCAGAACTTCAACGATGAATCAACTACTCACATAACACAATAGCAGAACTTCAACGATGAACCAACTACCCACATAACACAGTAGCAGAACTTCAACGATGAATCAATTACCCACATAACACAGTAACAGAACTTCAACGATGAACCAACTACTCACATAACACAGTAGCAGAACTTCAACGATGAATCAACTACTCACATAACACAGTAACAGAACTTCAACGATGAATCAATTACCCACATAACACAGTAGCAGAACTTCAACGATGAATCAACTACTCACATAACACAGTAACAGAACTTCAACGATGAATCAATTACCCA